>NW_027480794.1:0-195087 GCF_051401765.1 Calliopsis andreniformis
CAATCTTCAATCCACAATCCTCAATCCTCAATCTTCAATCCTCAATCATCAATCCTCAAATCTCAATCCTCAATCCTCAATCCTCAATCCTCAATCCTCAACTCTCGATCTTCAATCCTCAGTCCTCAGTCCTCAAACCTCAATCCCCAACCCTCAGCCCTCATCCTCCATCCTCATCCCTCAATCCTCAATCCTTAATCTTCAATCCTCAATATTCAATCTTCAATCCTCAATCCTCAATCCTCAATCCTCAATCCTCAATCCTCAGTGATCAATACTCAATCTTCAATACTCAATCATCGATCCTCAACCCTCAATCCTCAATCCTCAATCCTCAATCCTCAATCCTCATTTCTCAAACCTGAATTCTCAACCCTCAGTCCTCATCCTCAATTCTCAATCCTCAACCCTCAATCCTCAATCCTCAATTCTCAATACTCAATCTTCAATCCTCAATCCTCAATCCCCAATCCTCAGTTCTCAAACCTCAATCCTCAACCCTCAGACCTCTTCCTCAATTCTCAATTCTAAATCCTCAATCATCAATCCTCAATCTTCAATCCTCAATAATCAATCTCCAATCCTAGATCCTCAATCCTCAATCCTCAATCCCCAATCTTCAATCCTCAATAATAAATCTCCAATCCTAGATCCTCAACCCTCAATCCTCATTTCTCAAACCTCAATCCTCAACCCTCAGACCTCATCCTCAATTCTCAACTCTAAATCCTCAATCATCAATCCTCAATCTTCAATCCACATTAATCAATCTCCAATCCTCAATCCTCAATCCTCAATCCTCAATCCTCATTTCTCAAACCTCAATTCTCAACCCTCAGTCCTCATCCTCAAAAATCGATCCTCAACCCTCAGACATCATCCTCATTCCTTAATCCTCAATCCTCAATCCTCAACCTTCAATCCTCAATACTCAATCTTCAATCCTCAATCCTCAGCCCTCAAACCTCAATACTGAATCCTCAATACTCAACCTTCAACCCTCAATCCTCAGTCCTCAGTACTCAACCATCAATCCTCAATTCTCAATACTCAATAGAATATCCTGAATTCTCAGGATTCAATACTCAAACCTCAATCCTCAGCCCTCAGCCCTCATCCTCCATCATCAGTCCTCAATCCTCAAACCTCAATCTTCAATCCTCAGTATTCAATATTCAATCCCCAATCCTCAATCCTCAATCCTCAATCCTCAATCCTCAATCCTCAATCCTCAACACTCAATCCTCATTCCTCAGCCCTCATCCTCCATCCTCAATCCTTAATAATCAATCCTCAATCTTCAATCCTCAATATTCAATTTTCAACCCTCAATCATCAATCCTCAAATCTCAATCCTCAATTCTCAACCCTCAGTCCTCATCCTCAATTCTCAATCCTCAATCCTCAATCCTCAATCCTCAATTCTCAATACTCAATCTTCAATCCTCAATCCTCAATCCTCAATCCTCATTTCTCAAACCTCAATCCTCAACCCTCAGACCTCATCCTCAATTCTCAATTCTAAATCCTCAATCATCAATCCTCAATCTTCAATCCTCAATAATCAATATCCAATCCTAGATCCTCAATCCTCAATCCTCAATCCCCAATCTTCAATCCTCAATAATCAATCTCCAATCCTAGATCCTCAACCCTCAATCCTCAATCCTCAATCCTCAATCCTCATTCTTCAATCCTCAATACCCAATCCTCAACCTTCAATCCTCTATCAACAATCCTGAATTCTCAATCCTCGATCCTCAATCCTCAGTCCTCAGTCCTCAAACCTCAATCCTCAACCCTCAGACATCATCCTCAATCCTTAATCCTCAATCCTCAATCCTCAATCCTCAACCCTCAATCCTCATTCCTCAAACCTCAATCCTCAACCCTCAGTCCTCATCCTCAATTTTCAATCCTCAATCCTCAATCCTCAATCCTCAATCTTGAATCCTCAATAATCAATCTCCAATCCTAGATCCTCAATCCACAATCTTCAATCCTTAATTCTCAATCTTCAATCCTCAATCCCCAGTCTTGAATCTTCAATCCTCAATGCTCAATCCTCAATCCTCAATCCTCAGTCCTCAATCCTCAGTCCTCAATCCTCAAACCTCAATCCTCCACCGTCAGTCCTCGTCCTCAATCCTCAAACCTCAATCCTCAATCCTCAATATTCAATCATCAATACTCAATCCTCAATCTTCAATTCTCAATCCTCAGTCCCCAAACCTCAATCCTGAATCTTCAATACTGAACCTTCAAGCCTCAATCCTCAGTCCTCAATACTCAACCATCACTCATCTATTCTCAATACTCAATAGAATATCCTGAATTCTCAGAACTCAATACTCAAACCTCAATCCTCAACCCTCAGCCCTCATCCTCCATCCTCAATCCTCTATCCTCAATACCCAATCCTCAATCTTCAATCCTCAATCATGAATCCTCTATTCTCAATCCTCAATCCTCAATCCTCAGTCGTCAAACCTCAATCCCCGACCCTCTGCCCTCATCCTCAACCCTCAGTCTTCAATCATCAGTCCTCAGTCCTCAAACCTCAATCCTCAACCCTCAGACATCATCCTCAATCCTCAATCCTCAATCCTCAATCCTCAATCCTCAATCTTCAATCCCTAATACTCAATCTTCAATCCTCAATCCTCAGTCCTCAAACCTCAATCCTGAATCTTCAATACTCAACCTTCAAGCCTCAATCCTCAGTCCTCAATCCTCGATCCTCAATCTTCAATCCTCAATATCCAATCTTCAATCCTCAATCCTCAATCCTCAATACTCAATCTTCAATCCTCAATCCTCAATCGTCAATCCTCAATCCGCAATCTTCAATCCTCAATACCCAATTTTCAATCCTCAATCCACAACCCTCAATCGTCAATCCTCAATCTTCAATTATCAATATTCAATCTTCAATCCTCAATCTTCAATCCTCAATCCTCAATCCTCAATCCTCAATCCTCAACCCACAATCCTCATTCCTCAAACCTCAATCCTCAACCCTCAGTCCACATCCTCAATTCTCAATCCTCAATCCTCAATCCTCAATCCTCAATCTTGAATCCTCAATAATCAATCTCCAATCCTAGATCCTCAATCCACAATCTTCAATCCTTAATTCTCAATCTTCAATCCTCAATCCCCAGTCTTCAATCTTCAATCCTCAATGCTCAATCCTCAATCCTCAATCCTCAGTCCTCAATCCTCAATCTTCAATCCTCAATACTCAATCTTCAATTCTCAATCCTCAATCCTCAATCCTCAGTCGTCAAACCTCAATCCCTGACCCTCTGCCCTCATCCTCAACCCTCAGTCTTTAATCCTCAGTCCTCAGTCCTCAAACCTCAATCCTCAACCCTCAGACATCATCCTCAATACTCAATCCTCAATCCTCAATCCTCAATCTTCAATCCCTAATACTCAATCTTCAATCCTCAGTCCTCAGTCCCCAAACCTCAATCCTGAATCTTCAATACTCAACCTTCAAGCCTCAATCCTCAGTCCTCAATACTCAACCATCAATCCTCAATTCTCAATACTCAGTAGAATATCCTGAATTCTCAGGACTCAATACTCAAACCTCAATCCTCAACCCTCAGCCCTCATCCTCCATCCTCAATACTCAATCCTCAATCCTCAATCTTCAATCCCAGATCCTCAACCCTCAATCCTCAATCCTCAGTCCTCAATCCTCATTCTTCAATCCTCAATACCCAATCCTCAATCCTCAATCCTCAATCTTCAATCCTCAATAATCAATCTCCAATCCTACATCCTCAATCCCCAATCCTCAATCCTTAATCCTCAATCTTCAATCCTCAACCGCCAGTCCTCAATCTTCAATCCTCGATGCCCAATCCTCAACCCTCAAGCCTCAGTCCTCAATCCTCAATCCTCAATCCTCAAACCTCAATCCTCAACCGTCAGTCCTCGTCCTCAATCCTCAACCCTCAATCCTCAATCCCCAATCTTCAATCTCCAATCCTAGATCCTCAATCCTCAATCCTCAATCCCCAATCTTCAATCCTCAATAATCAATCTCCAATCCTAGATCCTCAATCCTCAATCCCCAATCTTCAATCCTCAATAATCGATCTCCAATCCTAGATCCTCAACCCTCAATCCTCAATCCTCGATCCTCAATCCTCATTCTTCAATCCTCAATACCCAATCCTCAATCTTCAATCCTCTATCAACAATCCTGAATTCTCAATCCTCAATCCTCAGTCCTCAGTCGTCAAACATCAATCCCCGACCCTCAGCCCTCATCCTCAATCCTCAGTCCTCAAACCTCAGTCCTCAGTCCTCAAACCTCAATCCTCAACCCTCAGACATCATCCTCAATCCTTAATCCTCAATCCTCAATCCTCAACATTCAATCCTCAATACTCAATCTTCAATCCTCAATCCTCAGCCCTCAAACCTCTATTCTGAATCCTCAATACTCAATCCTCAATCCACAATCCTCAATCTTCAATCCCTAATACTCAATCTTCAATCCTCAATCCTCAGTCCCCAAACCTCAATCCTGAATCTTCAATACTCAACCTTCAAGCCTCAATCCTCAGTCCTCAATACACAACCATCAATCCTCAATTCTCAATACTCAATAGAATATCCAGAATTCTCAGGACTCAATACTCAAACCTCAATCCTCAACCCTCAGCCCTCATCCTCCATCGTCAATCCTCAATCCTCAATCCTCAATCCTCAATTATCAATCTTCAATCCTAGATCCTCCACCCTCAATCCTCAATCCTCAATCCTCAATCCTCATTCTTCAATCCTCAATACCCAATCCTCAATCCTCAATCCTCAATCTTCAATCCTCAATAATCAATATCCAATCCTATATCCTCAATCCCCAATCCTCAATCCTTAATCCTCAATCTTCAATCCTCAATCGCCAGTCCTCAATCTTCAATCCTCAATGCTCAATCCTCAATCCTCAAGCCTCAGTCCTCAATCCTCAATCCTCAATCCTCAAACCTCAATCCTCAACCGTCAGTCCTCGCCCTCAATCCTCAACCCTCAATCCTCAATCCCCAATCTTCAATCTCCAATCCTAGATCCTCAATCCTCAATCCTCAATCCCCAACCTTCAATCCTCAATCGCCAGTCCTCAATCTTCAATCCTCAATGCTCAATCCTCAATCCTCAAGCCTCAGTCCTCAATCCTCAATCCTCAATCCTCAAACCTCAATCCTCAACCGTCAGTCCTCGTCCTCAATCCTCAACCCTCAATCCTCAATCCCCAATCTTCAATCTCCTATCCTAGATCCTCAATCCTCAATCCTCAATCCCCAATCTTCAATCCTCAATAATCAATCTCCAATCCCAGATCCTCAATCCTCAATCCTCAATCCCCAATCTTCAATCCTCAATAATCAATCTCCAATCCTAGATACTCAACCCTCAATCCTCAATCCTCAATCCTCAATCCTCAATCCTCAACCCTCAATCCTCATTCCTCAAACCTCAATCCTCAACCCTCAGTCCTCATACACAATTCTCAATCCTCAATCCTCAATCCTCAATCCTCAATCCTCAATCCTCAATAATCAATCTCCAATCCTAGATCCTCAATCCACAATCTTCGATCCTTAATTCTCAATCTTCAATCCTCAATCCCCAGTCTTCAATCTTCAATCCTCAATGCTCAATCCTCAATCCTCAATCCTCATTCTTCAATCCTCAATACCCAATCCTCAATCATCAATCCTCAATCATCAATCCTCAATTCTCAATCCACAATCCTCAATCCTCAGTCGTCAAACCTCAATCCCTGACCCTCTGCCCTCATCCTCAACCCTCAGTCTTCAATCCTCAGTCCTCAGTCCTCAAACCTCTCTCCTCAACCCTCAGACATCATCCTCAATCCTCAATCCTCAATCCTCAATCCTCAATCCTCAATCATCAATCCCTAATACTCAATCTTCAATCCTCAATGCTCAGTCCTCAAACCTCAATCCTGAATCTTCAATACTCAACCTTCAAGCCTCAATCCTCAATCCTCAATCCTCAATCCTCAATCCTCAGTGATCAATACTCAATCTTCAATACTCAATCATCGATCCTCAACCCTCAATCCTCAATCCTCAATCCTCAATCCTCAATCCTCATTTCTCAAACCTCAATTCTCAATCCTCAGTCCTCATCCTCAATTCTCAATCCTCAATCCTCAATCCTCAATCCTCAATTCTCAATACTCACTCTTCAATCCTCAATCCTCAATCCTCAATCCTCATTTCTCAAACCTCAATCCTCAACCCTCAGACTTCATCCTCAATTCTCAACTCTAAATCCTCAATCATCAATCCTCAATCTTCAATCCACATTAATCAATCTCCAATCCTCAATCCTCAATCCTCAATCCTCAAACCTCATTTCTCAAACCTCAATTCTCAACCCTCAGTCCTTATCCTCAATTCTCAATCCTCAATCCTCAATCCTCAATCCTCAATTCTCAATACTCAATATCCAATCTTCAATCCTCAATCCTCAATCCTCAATCCTCAAGCCTCAATTTTCAATCTTCAATCCTCAACCCTCAGATCTCAATCATCAATATTCAAACCTCAGTCCTCGTCCTCAATCCACAACCCTCAATCGTCAATCCTCAATCTTCAATCATCAATATTCAATCTTCAATCCTCAATGCTCAATCCTCAATCCTCAATCCTCAATCCTCAATCCTCAATCCTCAATCCTCAACCTTCAATCCTCAATACTCAATCTTCAATCCTCAATCCTCAATCTTCAATCCTCAATACTCAATCTTCAATCCTCAATCCTCAATCGTCAATCCACAATCCTCAATCTTCGATCCTCAATACTCAATTTTCAATCCTCAATCCTCAATCCTCAATCCTCAATTCTCAATCCTCAATCCTCTGCCCTCAGTCCTCAAACCTCAATCCTCAACACTCAGCCATCGTCCTCCATCCTCAATCCTTAATCATCAATCCTGAATCTTCAATCCTCAATATTCCATCATCAACCCTCAATACTCAACACTCAATCCTCAATCCTCAATCCTCAGTGATCAATACTCAATCTTTAATACACAATCCTCAATCCTCAATCCTCAATCTTCAATCCTCAATCCTCAATCCTCAATCCTCAATTCTCAATCTTCAATCCCTAATACTCAACCTTCAATCCTCAATCCTCAGTCCCCCAACCTCAATCCTGAATCTTCAATACTCAACCTCCAAGCCTCAATCCTCAGTCCTCAATACTCAACCATCAATCCTCAATTCTCAATACTCAATAGAATATCCTGAATTCTCAGGACCCAATACTCAAACCTCAATCCTCAACCCTCAGCCCTCGTCCTCCATCCTCAATCCTCAATCCTCAATCCTCAATAATCAATCTCCAATCCTAGATCCTCAATCCTCAATCCTCAATCCCCAATCTTCAATCCTCAATAATCAATCTCCAATCCCAGATCCTCAACCCTCAATCCTCAATCCTCAATCCTCAATCCTCATTCTTCAATCCTCAATACCCAATCCTCAATCATCAATCCTCTATCAACAATCCTTAATTCTCAATCCTCAATCCTCAGTCCTCAGCCGTCAAACCTTAATCCCCGACCCTCAGCCCTCAACCTCAATCCTCAGTCCTCAATCCTCAGTCCTCAGTCCTCAAACCTCAATCCTCAAACCTCAGACATCATCCTCAATCCTCAATCCTCAATGCTCAATCCTCAATCTTCAATCCTCAATACTCAATCTTCAATCCTCAATCCTCAGTCCTCAAACCTCAATTCTGAATCCCCAATACTCAACCTTCAATCCTCAATGCTCAGTCCTCAGTACTCAACCATCAATCCTCAATTCTCAATACTCAATAAAATATCCTGAATTCTCAGGATTCAATACTCAAACCTCAATCCTCAACCCTCAGCCCTCATCCTCCATCCTCAATCCTCAATCCTCAACCCTCAACCCTCAATATTCAACACACAACCCTCAGACATGAATCCTCAATACTCAACGATCAATTCCCAATTCTCAGTACTCAATAGAATATCCTGAATTCTCATGGTTCAATACTCAATCCACAATATTCAATAATCAAATCTCAATCCTCAATCTTCAATCCTCAATAATCAATCTCCAATCCTAGATCCTCAATCCTCAATCCTCAATCCCCAATCTTCAATCCTCAATAATCAATCTCCAATCCTAGATCCTCAACCCTCAATCCTCAATCCTCAATCCTCAATCCTCAATCCTCATTCTTCAATCCTCACTACCCAATCCTCAATCTTCAATCCTCTATCAACAATCCTGAATTCTCAATCCTCAATCCTCAGTCCTCAGTCGTCAAACCTCAATCCCCGACCCTCAGCCATCATCCTCGATCCTCAGCCCTCAATCCTCAGTCCTCAGTCCTCAAACCTCAATCCTCAACCCTCAGACATCATCCTCAATCCTTAATCCTCAATCCTCAATCCTCAACCTTCAATCCTCAATACTCAATCTTCAATCCTCAATCCTCAGCCCTCAAACCTCAATTCTGAATCCTCAATACTCAACCTTCAATCCACAATCCTCAGTCCTCAGTACTCAACCATCAATCCTCAATTCTCAATACTCAATAGAATATCCTGAATTCTCAGGATTCAATACTCAAACCTCAATCCTCAACCCTCAGCCCTCATCCTCCATCATCAATCCTCAAACCTCAATCCTCAACCCTCAGTCCTCATCCTCAATTCTCAATCCTCAATCCTCAATCCTCAATCCTCAATCTTGAATCCTCAAAAATCAATCTCCAATCCTAGATCCTCAATCCACAATCTTCAATCCTTAATTCTCAACCTTCAATCCTCAATCCCCAGTCTTCAATCTTCAATCCTCAATGCTCAATCCTCAATCCTCAATCCTCAGTCCTCAATCCTCAGTCCTCAATCCTCAAACCTCAATCCTCTACCGTCAGTCCTCGTCCTCAATCCTCAAACCTCAATCCTCAATCCTCAATATTCAATCATCAATACTCAATCCTCAATCTTCAATCCTCAATCCTCAGTCCCCAAACCTCAATCCTGAATCTTCAATACTGAACCTTCAAGCCTCAATCCTCAGTCCTCAATACTCAACCATTACTCCTCAATTCTCAATACTCAATAGAATATCCTGAATTCTCAGGACTCAATACTCAAACCTCAATCCTCAACCCTCAGCCCTCATCCTCCATCCTCAATCCTCTATCCTCAATACCCAATCCTCAATCTTCAATCCTCAATCATCAATCCTCAATTCTCAATCCTCAATCCTCAATCCTCAGTCGTCAAACCTCAATCCCTGACCCTCTGCCCTCATCCTCAACCCTCAGTCTTCAATCATCAGTCCTCAGTCCTCAAACCTCAATCCTCAACCCTCAGACATCATCCTCAATCCTCAATCCTCAATCCTCAATCCTCAATCCTCAAACCTCAATCTTCAATCCTCTACACTCAATCCTCAATCCTGAACCTTCAATCCTCACCCTGCAATACCCAATCCTCCATCCTCAAACCTCAATTGTAAATCCTCAGTCGAATATCGTCAGTTCTCAGTTTTCAATACTCAACCCTCAATCTTCAATTTTTAAATCTCAGTTCACAGACATCAATACTCGTCACTCTGTTCTCAACACTCAGTCCTGAATCTTCAATCATCTTCCCTCAATACTTAATCTTCAATCCTCAATCCTCAATCCCCAACCCTCAATCCTCAACCCTCCATCCTCGATCCTCAATCCTCATCTTCAATCCTCAAACTGCAGCCATCAATACTCAATCCTGAATCCTCAATCGTCAATACTCAAATCTCAATCCTCAACACAATATCCTCAACTCTCAGTTTTCAATACTCTGTCCTCAATCTTCAATCCTCAATCATCAATTCTCAATTCTCAATCTTCAATCCTCAACGCTCAATCCTCAATGCTCAGTCCTCAATCCTCAATCCTCAATCCTCACTCCTCAATCGTCAATCCTCAACCCTCAACCCTGAGTCATCAATCCTCAACACTCAGTAATCAACCCTCAATCTTCAATCATCAATCCTCAATCATCCATTCTCAATCCTCAATCTTCAATCATCAACATTCAATACTCAACCCTCAAAGCTCAATCCTCAATCCTCAGACCTCAAGCCTCAACACTCAATATTCAATGGTCAATCATAAACTCACAGCACCAAAACCTCACCCCTCAGTCCTCAACCCTCAGTCCTCAATCATCAACCATCAATCATCAATACTCAATCTTCAATCCTCATTACTCAATCCTCAACCCTTAAACCTCAACCCTCAGTATTCAACCCTCAGTCATCAATCCTCAACCCTCAATCCTCAATCTTCAATCCTCAACAGTCAATCCTCAATGCTCAATACTCTATCCTCAATCCTCAATGCTCAATCCTCAATCCTCAATCCTCAATCCTCAATCCTCAATCCTCAATCTTCAGTACTCAACCATCAATCCTCAACCCTCCGACCTCAAACATCAATCCGCCATATTCAATGCTCAATCCTCAATCCTCAATCCTCAGTCATCAGTTCTCAATCCTCAATATTCAATCCTCAATCCCCAGTCCTCAAGCCTTAATCCTCAATCCTCAATCCACAATCCTCAATCGTCAATCCTCAATCGTCAACCTTCAATCCTCAATACTCAATTTTCAATCCTCAATCCTCAATCCTCAATCCTCAATTCTCAGTGCTCAATCCTCTGTCCTCAGTCCTCAAACCTCAATCCTCAACACTCAGCCCTCATCCTCCATCCTCAATCCTTAATCATCAATCCTCAATCTTCAATCCTCAATATTCAATCATCAACCCTCAATCCTCAACCCTCAATCCTCAATCCTCAATCCTCAGTGATCAATACTCAATCTTTAATACACAATCCTCAATCCTCAATCCTCAATCCTCAATCCTCAATCCTCATTCCTCATTTGTCAAACCTCAATCCTCAACCCTCAGTCCTCATCCTCAATTCTCCATTCTCAATCCTCAATCATCAATCCTCAATCTTCAATCCTCAATAATCAATATCCAATTCTAGATCCTCAATCCTCAATCCTCAATCCTCAATCCTCAATCCTCAATCCTCAATCCTCAATCCTCAATCCTCAATCCTCAATCCTCAATATTCAATCCTCAATACTCAATCTTCAATCCTCAATCCTCAATCCTCAATACTCAAAACTCAATCTTCAATCCTCAATACTCAATTTTGAATTCTCAATCCTCAATCCTCAATCCTCAATCCTCAATCCTCAATCGTCAATCCTCAATCCTCAATCCTCAATCCTCAATCCTCAATCGTCAATCCTCAATCCTCAACCATCAATCCTCAATCCTCAATCCCCAATCCTCAATCCACAGTCGTCAATCCTCAAACCTCATACATCAATCCTCAACCCTTAATCCTCGATCCTCAATCCTCAATCCTCAATCCTCAATCGTCAATCCTCAACCCTCAACCCTGAGTCATCAATCCTCAACACTCAGTAATCAATCCTCAATCTTCAATCATCAATCCTCAACCCTCAATCCTCAACCCTCCATCTTCGATCCTCAATCCTCATCTTCAATCCTCAAACTGCAGCCATCAATACTCAATCCTGAATCCCCAATCGTCAATTCTCAAATCTCAATCCTCAACAGAATATCCTCAACTCTCAGCTTTCAATACTCTGTCCTCAATCTTCAATCCTCAATCATCAATTCTCAATCCTCAATCTTCAATCCTCAACACTCAATCCTCAATGCTCAATCCTCGATCCTCAATCCTCAATCCTCAATCCTCAATCGTCAATCCTCAACCCTCAACCCTGAGTCATCAATCCTCAACACTCAGTAATCAACCCTCAATATTCAATAATCAATCCTCAATCATCCATTCTCAATCCTCAATCTTCAATCATCAACACTCAATACTCAACCCTCAATGCTCAATCCGCAATCCTCAATCCTCAATCCTCAATCCTCAATCCTCAATCCTCAATCTTCAATCCTCAATCCTCAATCCTCAATCCTCAATCGTCAATCCTCAGTCCTCAACCATCAATCCTCAATCCTCAATCCCCAATCCTCAATCCACAATCGTCTATCCTCAAACCTCAAACTTCAATCCTCAACCCTTAATCCTCAATCCTCAATCCTCAATCCTCAATCCTCTATCCTCAATCCTCAATCCTCAATCCTCAATTGTCAACCCTCAATCCTCAGCCATCAATCCTCAATCCTCAATCCCCAATCATCAATCATCAATCCTCAATCCTCAATCTTCAATCCTCAACATTCATTCCTCAATGCTCAATACTCAATCCTCAATCCTCAATCCTCAGTCATCAGATCTCAATCCTCAATATTCAGTCCCCAATCCTCAGTCCTCAAGCCTTAATCCTCAATCCTCAATCCTCAATCTTCAATCCTCAATTCTCAATCCTCAATCCTCAGACCTCGATCCTCTATCCTCAATATTCAATTAACAATCCTGGATTCTGAAACCTCAATCCACAACCCTCAGTACTCAATCCTCAATCTTCAATCCTCAAACCTCTACCATCAATCCTCAATACTTAATCCTCAATCCTCAATCCTCAATGCTCAATAGAAAATCCTCAATTCTCTGTTTTCAATACTCAACCCTCAATCTTTAATTTTCAAATCTCAGTTCACAGACATCTATCCTCAACACTCTATCCTCAACACTCAGTCCTCAATCTTCAATCATCAAATTTCAATTCATTATCTTCAGTCATCAATCCTCAGTCCACGACATTCAATCCTCAATAATCAACACTCAATCCTCAATCCTCAATCCTCAATCCTCAATCCTCAATCCTCAATCCTCAATCCTCAATCCTCAATCCTCAATCCACAGTCCTCAATCCTCCGTCCTCAATTCTCTACCCTCAATCGTCAATGCTCAATCCTCAATACTCAACCCTCAATCATCAATCCTCAATCCTCAACATTTAATGCTCAATCCTCGATCCTCAATCCTCAGTCATTAATTATCAATCCTCAATATTCAATCCTCAATCCTCAGACCTCAAGCCTCAACACTCAATATTCAATTGTCAATCATAAACTCAGAGCACCAAAACCTCACCCCTCAGTCCTCAACCCTCAGTCCTCAATCATCAACCATCAATCATCAATACTCAATCTTCAATCCTCATTACTCAATCCTCAACCCTTAAACCTCAACCCTCAGTATTCAACCCTCAGTCATCAATCCTCAACCCTCAATCCTCAATCTTCAATCCTCAACAGTCAGTCCTCAATGCTCAATACTCTATCCTCAATCCTCAATCCTCAATCCTCAATCCTCAATCCTCAATCCTCAATCCTCAATCTTCAGTACTCAACCATCAATCCTCAACCCTCCGACCTCAAACATCAATCCGCAATATTCAATGCTCAATCCTCAATCCTCAATCCTCAGTCATCAGTTCTCAATCCTCAATATTCAATCCTCAATCCACAGTCCTCAAGCCTTAATCCTCAATCCTCAATCCACAATCCTCAATCGTCAATCCTCAATCCTCAACCTTCAATCCTCAATACTCAATTTTCAATCCTCAATCCTCAATCCTCAATCCTCAATTCTCAATCCTCAATCCTCTGTCCTCAGTCCTCAAACCTCAATCCTCAACACTCAGCCCTCATCCTCCATCCTCAATCCTTAATCGTCAATCCTCAATCTTCAATCCTCAATATTCAATCATCAACCCTCAATCCTCAACCCTCAATCCTCAATCCTCAATCCTCAGTGATCAATACTCAATCTTTAATACACAATCCTCAATCCTCAATCCTCAATCCTCAATCCTCAATCCTCATTCCTCACTTCTCAAACCTCAATCCTCAACCCTCAGTCCTCATCCTCAATTCTCCATCCTCAATCCTCAATCATCAATCCTCAATCTTCAATCCTCAATAATCAAGCTCCAATTCTAGATCCTCAATCCTCAATCCTCAATCCTCAATCCTCAATCCTCAATCCTCAATCTTCAATCCTCAATACTCAATCTTCAATCCTCAATCCTCAATCCTCAATACTCAAAACTCAATCTTCAATGCTCAATACTCAATTTTCAATTCTCAATCCTCAATCCTCAATCCTCAATCCTCATTCTACAATCCTCAATACCCAATCCTCAATCTTCAATCTTCAATCCTCAATTCGCAATCCTCAATCCTCAATCCTCAGACCTCAAGTATCAATACTCAACCCTCAGTCCTCGTCCTCAATCCACAACCCTCAATCCTCAATCGTTAATCTTCATTCATCAATATTCAACCTTCAATCCTCAACCCACAATCCTCAATGTTCAGTCCTCAATACCCAATCCTCAATCTTCAATCCTCAATCCTCAATCCTCAATCTTCAATCCTCAATCCCCAATCGTCAATCTTCAATCCTCAATACTCAATCTTGATACCTCAATCCTCAATCCTCAATCCTCAATCCTCATTCTTCAATCCTCAATACCCTATCCTCAATCTTCAATCCTCTACCCTTAATCCTCAATCCTCAATGCTCAATCCTCAATCCTCAATCCTCAATCGTCAATCCTCAACCCTCAACCCTGAGTCATCAATCCTCAACACTCAGTAATCAATCCTCAATCTTCAATCATCAATCCGCAATCATCCATTCTCAATCCTCAATCTTCAATCATCAACACCCAATACTCAACTCTCAATGCTCAATCCTCAATCCTCAATCCTCAATCCTCAATCCTCAATCCTCAATCGTCAATCCTCAATCCTCAATCCTCAATCCTCAATCGTCGATCCTCAAACTTCAACCATCAATACTCAATCCTCAATCCACAATCCTCAGTCCACAATCGTCAATCCTCAAACCTCAAACTTCAATCCTCAACCCTTAATCCTCAATCCTCAATCCTCAATACTCAATTTTCAATTCTCAATAGAATATCTTCAATTCTCAGTTTTCAATACTCTGTCCTCAATCTTCAATCCTCAATCATCAATTCTCAATCCTCAATCTTCAATCCTCAACACTCAATCCTCAATGCTCAATCCTCAATCCTCAATCCTCAATCCTCAATCCTCAATCGTCAGTCCTCAATCGTCAATCCTCAAACCTCAGCCTTCAAACCTCAAACCTTGATCCTCAATCCTCAACCCTCTGTCCTCATTCTTCAATACTCAATCCTCATTCCTCAGTCTTCAATCGTCAATCCTCAATCCTCAATCGTCAATCCTCAATCCTCAACCATCAATCCTAAATCCTCAATCCTCAATCCTCAATCCTCAATCCTCAATCCTCAATTCTCAGCCCTCAATAGAAAATCCTCAGTTCCCTGTATTCAATACTCGATCCTCAACCTACAATCTTCAAATCTCAGTTCCCGTACATCAATTCTCAACACTCTATCCTCAACACTCAGTCCTCAATCATCAATCAACAATCCTCAAACCTCTATATTCAATCTTCAATCCTCGACATTCATTCCTCAATGCTCAATACTCAATCCTCAATCCTCAATCCTCAGTCATCAGTTCTCAATCCTCAATATTCAATCCTCAATCCTCAGTCCTCAAGCCTTAATCCTCAATCCTCAATCCACAATCCTCAATCGTCAATCCTCAATCCTCAACCTTCAATCCTCAATACTCAATTTTCAATCCTCAATCCTCAATCCTCAATCCTCAATTCTCAATCCTCAATCCTCTGTCCTCAGTCCTCAAACCTCAATCCTCAACACTCAGCCCTCATCCTCCATCCTCAATCCTTAATCATCAATCCTCAATATTCAATCCTCAATATTCAATCATCAACCCTCAATCCTCAACCCTCAATCCTCAATCCTCAATCCTCAGTGATCAATACTCAACCTTTAATACACAATCCTCAATCCTCAATCCTCAATCCTCTTTCCTCATTTCTCAACCCTCAATCCTCAATCCTCAGTCCTCATCCTCAATTCTCAATCCTCAATCCTCAATCATCAATCCTCAATCTTCAATCCTCAATAATCAATCTGCAATTCTAGATCCTCAATCCTCAATCCTCAATCCTCAATCCTGAATCCTCAATCCTCAATCCTCAATCCTCAATCTTCAATCCTCAATACTCAATCTTCAATCCTCAATCCTCAATCCTCAATCCTCAATCCTCAGTCATTAATTATCAATGCTCAATATTCAATCCTCAATCCTCAGACCTCAAGCCTCAACACTCAATATTCAATTGTCAATCATAAACTCACAGCACTCAAACCTCACCCCTCAGTCCTCAATCCTCAGTCCTCAATCATCAACCATCAATCACCAATACTCAATCTTCAATCCTCATTACACAATCCTCAACCCTTAAACCTCAACCCTCAGTATTCAACCCTCAGTCATCAATCCTCAACACTCAATCGTCAATTCTCAATCCTCAATCTTCAATCCTCAACAGTCAATCCTCAATGCTCAAACCTCTATCCTCAATCCACAATCCTCAATCCTCAATCATCAATTCTCAATCCTCAATCTTCAATCCTCAACACTCAACCCTCAATGCTCAATACTCTATCCTCAATCCTCAATCCTCAATCCTCAATCCTCAATCCTCAATCCTCAATCCTCAATCCTCAATCCTCATTCTACAATCCTCAATACCCAATCCTCAATCTTCAATCTTCAAGCCTCAATTTGCAATCCTCAATCCTCAATCCTCAGACCTCAAGTATCAATACTCAACCCTCAGTCCTCGTCCTCAATCCACAACCCTCAATCCTCAATCGTTAATCTTCATTCATCAATATTCAACCTTCAATCCTCAATCCACAATCCTCAATGTTCAGTCCTCAATACCCAATCCTCAATCTTCAATCCTCAATCCTCAATCCTCAATCCTCAATCCTCAATCCTCAATCGTCTATCTTCAATCCGCAATACTCAATCTTCAATCCTCAATCCTCAATCCTCAATCCTCAATCCTCATTCTTCAATCCTCAATACCCAATCCTCAATCTTCAACCCTCAACCCTTAATCCTCAATCCTCAATCCTCAATCCTCAATCCTCAATCCTCAATCGTCAATCCTCAGCCCTCAACCCTGAGTCATCAATCCTCAACACTCAGTAATCAACCCTCAATCTTCAATCATCAATCCTCAATCATCCATTCTCAATCCTCAATCTTCAATCATCAGCACTCAATACTCAACCCTCAATGCTTAATCCTCAATCCTCAATCCTCAATCCTCAATCCTCAATATTTAATTAACAATCCTGGATTCTGAAACCTCAATCGACAACCATCAGTACTCAATCCTCAATCTTCAATCCTCAAAGCTCTACCATCAATCCTCAATACTTAATCCTCAATCCTCAATCCTCAATCCTCAATCCTCAATCCTCAATCCTCAATCCTCAATCCTCAAACCTCAATCTTCAATCCTCTATACTCAATCCTCAATCCTCAGTCCTCGAGCCTCAATCCTCAATATTCAATTACCAATCCTGAATTCTGAAACCTCAGTCCTCAACCCTCAGTCCTCAATCCTCAATCGTCAATCCTCAAACCTCAACCATCAATCCTCAATCGTCAATCCTCAAGCCTCAACCATCAATCCTCAATCCTCAATCCCCAATCCTCAAACCACAATCGTCAATCCTCAAACCTCAAACTTCAATCCTCAACCCTTAATCCTCAATCCTCAATCCTCAATCCTCAATTTTCAATCCTCAATAGAATATCTTCGATTCTCAGTTTTCAATACTCTGTCCTCAGCCATCAATCCTCAATCCTCAATCCTCAATCCTCAATCCTCAATCCTCAACCCTCAATTCTCTGCCCTCAATAGAAAATCCTCAATTCCCAGGATTCAATACTCAATCCTCAACCTACAATCTTCAAATCTCAGTTCCCGAACATCAATTCTCAACTCTCTATCCTCAACACTCAGTCGTCAACCATCAATCAACAATCCTCAAACCTCTATATTCAATCTTCAACCCTCCACACTCAATACTCAATCCTCAATCCTCAATCCGCAACCCTCAAGCCTCAATTCTCAAACCTCAATCCTCAACCCTCAGTCCACAGTCCTCAATCCTCAACCTTCAGTCCTCTATCCTCAATCCTCAATTATTAATCCTAAATCCTCAAACTTCAACCTCAATCCTCAATCTTGAGACATGAATACACAATCCTCAATCTCCAATCCTCGAACCTCAATCGTCAATCCTCAATCCTCAAAACTGAGTCCTCAATCCTCAATACTCAATCTTCAATCCTTTTCCCGCAATCCCCAATTCTCAATCCTCAATACTCAATCCTCCATCCTGAACCTTCAATCCTCACCCTGCAATACCGAATCCTCCATACTCAAACCTCAATTGTAAATCCTCAGTCGAATATCGTCAGTTCTCAGTTTTCAATACTCAACCCTCAATCTTCAATTTTTAAATCTCAGTTCACAGGCATCAATCCTCGTCACTCTGTTCTCAACACTCAGTCCTGAGTCTTCAATAATCTATCCTCAATCCTTAATCTTCAATCCTCAATACTCAATCCTCAACCCTCAATCCCCAACCCTCAATCCTCAATTTTCAATCCTCAATACTCAATTTTCAATCCTCAATCCTCAATCCTCAATCCTCAATTCTCAATCCTCAATCCTCTGTCCTCAGTCCTCAAACCTCAATCCTCAACACTCAGCCCTCATCCTACATCTTCAATCCTTAATCATCAATCCTCAATCTTCAATCCTCAATATTCAACCATCGACCCTCAATCCTCAACCCTCAATCCTCAATCCTCAATCCTCAGTGATCAATACTCAATCTTTAATACACAATCCTCAATCCTCAATCCTCAATCCTCAATCCTCAATCCTCATTCCTCATTTCTCAAACCTCAATCCTCAACCCTCAGTCCTCATCCTCAATTCTCAATCCTCAATCCTCAAACATCAATCCTCAATCTTCAATCCTCAATAATCAATCTCCAATTCTAGATCCTCAATCCTCAATCCTCAATCCTCAATCCTCAATCCTCAATCCTCAATCCTCAATCCTCAATCCTCAATCCTCAATCCTCAATACTCAAAACTCAATCTTCAACCCTCAATACTCAATTCTCAATCCTCAATCCTCAATCCTCAATCCTCAATCCTCAATCCTCAATCTTCAATCCTCAATACTCAATCTTCAATCCACAATCCTCAATCGTCAATCCTCAATCCTCAATCTTCAATCCTCAATACTCAATTTTCAATCCTCAATCCTCAATCCTCAATCCTCAATCCTCAATTCTCAATCCTCAATCCTCTGTCCTCAGACCTCAATCCTCAATCCTCAACACTCAGCACTCATCCTCCATTCTCAATCCTTAATCATCAATCCTCAATCTTCAATCCTCAATATTCAATCATCAACCCTCAATCCTCAACCCTCAATCCTCAATCCTCAGTCCTCAGTGATCAATACTCAATCTTTAATACACAATCCTCAATCCTCAATCCTCAATCCTCAATCCTCAATCCTCAATCCTCATTTCTCAAACCTCAATCCTCAAACCTCAGTCCTCATCCTCAATTCTCAATTCTCAATCCTCAATCATCAATCCTCAATCTTCAATCCTCAATAATCAATCTCCAATTCTAGATCCTCAATCCTCAATCCTCAATCCTCAATCTTCAATCCTCAATAATCAACCTCCAATCCTAGATCCTCAATCCTCAATCCTCAATCTTCAATCCTCAGTAATCAATCTCCAATCCTACATCCTCAGTCCTTAATCCTCAATCTTCAATCCTCAATCGCCAGTCCTCAATCTTCAATCCTCAATGCTCAATCCTCAATCCTCAAGCCACAGTCCTCAATCCTCAATCCTCAAACCTCAATCCTCAACCGTCAGTCCTCGTCCTCAGTACTCGCACCTCAATCCTCAATCCTCAATCTTCAGTCTCCAATCCTAGATCCTCAAACCTCAATTCTCAATAATCAATCTTCAATCCTCAATCCTCAACCCTCAATCCTCAATCCCCAATATTCAATCCTCAATAATCAATCTCCAATCCTAGATCCTCAACCCTCAATCCTCAATCCTCAATCCTCAATCCTCATTCTTCAATCCTCAATACCCAATCCTCAATTCTCTATCCTCAATGCTCAATCCTCAATCCTCAATCCTCAACTCTCGATCCTCAATCCTCAGTCCTCAGTCCTTAAACCTCAATCCTCAACCCTCAGCCCTCAACCTCCATCCTCAACCCTCAATCCTCAATCCTCAATCTTCAATCCTCAATAATCAATCTTCAATCCTCAATACTCAATCTTCAATCCACAATCCTCAATCCTCAATCTTCAATCCTCAATCATCAATCCTCAAATCTCAATCCTCAATCCTCAATCCTCAATCCTCAATCCTCAACTCTCGATCTTCAATCCTCAGTCCTCAGTCCTCAAACCTCAATCCCCAACCCTCAGCCCTCATCCTCCATCCTCATCCCTCAATCCTCAATCCTTAATCTTCAATCCACAATATTCAATCTTCAATCCTCAATCCTCAATCCTCAATCCTCAATCCTCAATCCTCAGTGATCAATACTCAATCTTCAATACTCAATCATCGATCCTCAACCCTCAATCCTCAATCCTCAATCCTCAATCCTCAATCCTCATTTCTCAAACCTGAATTCTCAACCCTCAGTCCTCATCCTCAATTCTCAATCCTCAACCCTCAATCCTCAATCCTCAATTCTCAATACTCAATCTTCAATCCTCAATCCTCAATCCTCAATCCTCAGTTCTCAAACCTCAATCCTCAACCCTCAGACCTCTTCCTCAATTCTCAATTCTAAATCCTCAATCATCAATCCTCAATCTTCAATCCTCAATAATCAATCTCCAATCCTAGATCCTCAATCCTCAATCCTCAATCCCCAATCTTCAATCCTCAATAATAAATCTCCAATCCTAGATCCTCAACCCTCAATCCTCAATCCTCAATCCTCAATCCTCATTCTTCAATCCTCAATACCCAATCCTCAACCTTCAATCCTCTATCAACAATCCTGAATTCTCAATCCTCAATCCTCAGTTCTCAGTCGTCAAACCTCAATCCCCGAGCCTCAGCCCTCATCCTCAATCCTCAGTCCTCAATCCTCAGTCCTCAGTCCTCAAACCTCAATCCTCAACCCTCAGACATCATCCTCAATCCTTAATCCTCAATCCTCAATCCTCAATCCTCAACCCTCAATCCTCATTCCTCAAACCTCAATCCTCAACCCTCAGTCCTCATCCTCAATTCTCAATCCTCAATCCTAAATCCTCAATCCTCAATCTTGAAACCTCAATAATCAATCTCCAATCCTAGATCCTCAATCCACAATCTTCAATCCTTAATTCTCAATCTTCAATCCTCAATCCCCAGTCTTCAATCTTCAATCCTCAATGCTCAATCCTCAATCCTCAATCCTCAGTCCTCAATCCTCAGTCCTCAATCCTCAAGCCTCAATCCTCTACCGTCAGTCCTCGTCCTCAATCCTCAAACCTCAATCCTCAATCCTCAATATTCAATCATCAATACTCAATCCTCAATCTTCAATCCTCAATCCTCAGTCCCCAAACCTCAATCCTGAATCTTCAATACTGAACCTTCAAGCCTCAATCCTCAGTCCTCAATACTCAACCATCACTCCTCAATTCTCAATACTCAATAGAATATCCTGAATTCTCAGGACTCAATACTCAAACCTCAATCCTCAACCCTCAGCCCTCATCCTCCATCCTCAATCCTCTATCCTCAATACCCAATCCTCAATCCTCAATCTTGAATCCTCAATAATCAATCTCCAATCCTAGATCCTCAATCCACAATCTTCAATCCTTAATTCTCAATCTTCAATCCTCAATCCCCAGTCTTCAACCTTCAATCCTCAATGCTCAATCCTCAATCCTCAATCCTCAGTCCTCAATCCTCAATCTTCAATCCTCAATACTCAATCTTCAATCCTCAATCCTCAATCTTCAATCCTCAATACTCAATCTTCAATCCTCAATCCTCAATCGTCAATCCTCAATCCTCAATCTTTGATCCTCAATACTCAATTTTCAATCCTCAATCCTCAATCCACAATCCACAATTCTCAATCCTCAATCCTCTGCCCTCAGTCCTCAAACCTCAATCCTCAACACTCAGCTCTCGTCCTCCATCCTCAATCCTTAATCATCAATCCTCAATCTTCAATCCTCAATATTCAATCATCAACCCTCAATCCTCAACACTCAATCCTCAATCCTCAATCCTCAGTGATCAATACTCAATCTTTAATACACAATCCTCAATCCTCAATCCTCAATCCTCAATCCTCAATCCTCAATCCTCATTTCTCAAACCTCAATCCTCAACCCTCAGTACTCATCCTCAATTCTCAATTCTCAATCCTCAATCATCAATCCTCAATCTTCAATCCTCAATATTCAATCTCCAATTCTAGATCCTCAATCCTCAATCCTCAATCCTCAATCTTCAATCCTCAATAATCAATCTCCAATCCTAGATCCTCAATCCTCAATCCTCAGTCCTCAATCCTCAATCCTCATTCTTCAATCCTCAATACCCAATCCTCAATCTTCAATCCTCAATCCTCAATCCTCAATCCTTAATCCTCAATCTTCAATCCCTAATACTCAATCTTCAATCCTCAATCCTCAGTCCCCAAACCTCAATCCTGAATCTTCAATACTCAACCTTCAAGCCTCAATCCTCAGTCCTCAATACTCAACCATCGATACTCAATTCTCAATACTCAATAGAATATCCTGAATTCTCAGGACCCAATACTCAAACCTCAATCCTCAACCCTCAGCCCTCATCCTCAAACCTCAATCCTCAATCCTCAATATTCAATCATCAATACTCAATCCTCAATACCCAATCCTCAATCTTCAATCCTCAATCATCAATCCTCAATTCTCAATCCTCAATCCTCAATCCTCAGTCGTCAAACCTCAATCCCTGACCCTCTGCCCTCATCCTCAACCCTCAGTATTCAATCATCAGTCCTCAGTCCTCAAACCTCAATCCTCAACCCTCAGACATCATCCTCAATCCTCAATCCTCAATCCTCAATCCTCAATCTTCAATCCCTAATACTCAATCTTCAATCCTCAATCCTCAGTCCTCAAACCTCGATCCTGAATCTTCAATACTCAACCTTCAAGCCTCAATCCTCAGTCCTGAATCCTCGATCCTCAATCTTCAATCCTCAATATCCAATCTTCAATCCTCAATCCTCAATCCTCAATACTCAATCTTCAATCCTCAATCCTCAATCGTCAATCCTCAATCCTCAATCTTCAATCCTCAATACTCAATTTTCAATCCTCAATCCACAACCCTCAATCGTCAACACTCAATCTTCAATCATCAATATTCAATCTTCAATCCTCAATGCTCAATCCTCAATCCTCAATCCTCAATCCTCAATCTTCAATCCTCAATCCTCAATCCTCAATCCTCAATCCTCAACCCTCAATCCTCATTCCTCAAACCTCAATCCTCAACACTCAGTCCTCATCCTCAATTCTCAATCCTCAATCCTCAATCCTCAATCCTCAATCTTGAATGCTCAATAATCAATCTCCAATCCTAGATCCTCAATCCACAATCTTCAATCCTTAATTCTCAATCTTCAATCCTCAATCCCCAGTCTTCAATCTTCAATCCTCAGTGCTCAATCCTCAATCCTCAATCCCCAGTCCTCAATCCTCAATCTTCAATCCTCAATACTCAATCTTCAATCCTCAATCCTCAATCTTCAATCCTCAATACTCAATCTTCAATCCTCAATCCTCAATCGTCAATCCTCAATCCTCAATCTTCGATCCTCAATACTCAATTTTCAATCCTCAATCCTCAATCCCCAATCCACAATTCTCAATCCTCAATCCTCTGCCCTCAGTACTCAAACCTCAATCCTCAACACTCAGCTCTCGTCCGCCATCCTCAATCCTTAATCATCAATCCTCAATCTTCAATCCTCAATATTCAATCATCAAACCTCAATCCTCAACACTCAATCCTCAATCCTCAATCCTCAGTGATCAATACTCAATCTTTAATACACAATCCTCAATCCTCAATCCTCAATCCTCAATCCTCAATCCTCAATCCTCATTTCTCAAACCTCAATCCTCAACCCTCAGTCCTCATCCTCAATTCTCAATTCTCAATCCTCAATCATCAATCCTCAATCTTCAATCCTCAATAATCAATCTCCAATTCTAGATCCTCAATCCTCAATCCTCAATCCTCAATCTTCAATCCTCAATAATCAATCTCCAATCCTAGATCCTCAATCCTCAATGCTCTGTCCTCAGTACTCAACCATCAATCCTCAATTCTCAATACTCAATAGAATATCCTGAATTCTCAGGGTTCAATACACAAACCTCAATCCTCAACCCTCAGCCCTCATCCTCAATGCTCAATCCCCAATCCTCAACCCTCAACCCTCAATATTCAACACACAACCCTCAGCCATGAATCCTCAATACTCAACGATCAATCCCCAATTCTCAATACTCAATAGAATATCCTGAATTCTCATGGTTCAATACTCAATACACAATATTCAATAATCAAATCTCAATCCTCAATCTTCAATCCTCAATACTCAATTTCAAACCTCAATCCTCAATTCTCAATCCTCAATACTCAATCCTCAGTCCTCAAAACTCAATCCTCAACCCTCAATCCTCAATCCTCATTCTTCAATCCTCAATACCCAATCCTCAATCTTCAATCCTCTATCAACAATCCTGAATTCTCAATCCTCAATCCTCAGTCCTCAGTCGTCAAACATCAATCCCCGACCCTCAGCCCTCATCCTCAATCCTCAGTCCTCAATCCTCAGTCCTCAGTCCTCAAACCTCAATCCTCAACCCTCAGACATCATCCTCAATCCTTAATCCTCAATCCTCAATCCTCAACATTCAATCCTCAATACTCAATCTTCAATCCTCAATCCTCAGCCCTCAAACCTCTATTCTGAATCCTCAACACTCAATCCTCAATCCTCAATCCTCAATCTTCAATCCCTAATACTCAATCTTCAATCCTCAATCCTCAGTCCCCAAACCTCAATCCTGAATCTTCAATACTCAACCTTCAAGCCTCAATCCTCAGTCCTCAATACACAACCATCAATCCTCAATTCTCAATACTCAATAGAATATCCAGAATTCTCAGGACTCAATACTCAAACCTCAATCCTCAACCCTCAGCCCTCATCCTCCATCGTCAATCCTCAATCCTCAATCCTCAATCCTCAATCCTCAATCTTCAATCCTAGATCCTCAACCCTCAATCCTCAATCCTCAATCCTCAATCCTCATTCTTCAATCCTCAATACCCAATCCTCAATCCTCAATCCTCAATCTTCAATCCTCAATCCTCAGTCCTCAGCCGTCAAACCTCAATCCCCGACCCTCAGCCCTCATCCTCAATCCTCAGTCCTCAATCCTCAGTCCTCAGTCCTCAAACCTCAACCCTCAACCCTCAGACATCATCCTCAATCCTCAATCCTCAATCCTCAGTCCTCAATCCTCAATCCTCAATTCTCAATACTCAATCTTCAATCTTCAATCCCTAATACTCAATTCTCAATCCTCAATCCTCAGTCCTCAGTCCTCAAACCTCAATCCTCAACCCTCAGCCCTGATCCTCCATCCTCAATCCTTAATCATCAATCCTCAATCTTCAATCCTCAATATTCAATTTTCAACCCTCAATCATCAATCCTCAATTCTCAATCCTCAATCTTCAATCCTCAATCCTCAATCCTCAACTCTCGATCCTCAATCACCAGTCCTCAGTCCTCAAACCTCAATCCTCAACCCTCAGCCCTCAACCTCCATCCTCATCCCTCAATCCTCAATCCTCAATCTTCAATCCTCAATATTCAATCTTCAATCCTCAATCCACAATCCTCAATCCTCAATCCTCAATCTTCAGTGATCAATACTCAATCTTCAATACTCAATCATCGATCCTCAACCCTCAATCCTCAATCCTCAATCCTCAATCCTCATTTCTCAAACCTCAATTCTCAACCCTCAGTCCTCATCCTCAATTCTCAATCCTCAATCCGCAATCATCAATCCGCAATCTTCAATCCTCATTAATCAATCTCCAATCCTAGATCCTCAGTACTCAATCCTCAATCCCCAATCTTCAATCCTCAATAATCAATCTCCAATCCTAGATACTCAACCCTCAATCCTCAATCCTCAATCCTCAATCCTCAATCCTCAACCCTCAATCCTCATTCCTCAAACCTCAATCCTCAACCCTCAGTCCTCATACTCAATTCTCAATCCTCAATCCTCAATCCTCAATCCTCAATCCTCAATCCTCAATCCTCAATAATCAATCTCCAATCCTAGATCCTCAATCCACAATCTTCGATCCTTAATTCTCAATCTTCAATCCTCAATCCCCAGTCTTCAATCTTCAATCCTCAATGCTCAATCCTCAATCCTCAATCCTCAGTCCTCAATCCTCAGTCCTCAATCCTCAAGCCTCAATCCTCTACCGTCAGTCCTCGTCCTCAATCCTCAAACCTCAATCCTCAATCCTCAATATTCAATCATCAATACTCAATCCTCAATCTTCAATCCTCAATCCTCAGTCCCCAAACCTCAATCCTGAATCTTCAATACTGAACCTTCAAGCCTCAATCCTCAGTCCTCAATACTCAACCATCACTCCTCAATTCTCAATACTCAATAGAATATCCTGAATTCTCAGGACTCAATACTCAAACCTCAATCCTCAACCCTCAGCCCTCATCCTCCATCCTCAATCCTCTATCCTCAATACCCAATCCTCAATCCTCAATCTTGAATCCTCAATAATCAATCTCCAATCCTAGATCCTCAATCCACAATCTTCAATCCTTAATTCTCAATCTTCAATCCTCAATCCCCAGTCTTCAACCTTCAATCCTCAATGCTCAATCCTCAATCCTCAATCCTCAGTCCTCAATCCTCAATCTTCAATCCTCAATACTCAATCTTCAATCCTCAATCCTCAATCTTCAATCCTCAATACTCAATCTTCAATCCTCAATCCTCAATCGTCAATCCTCAATCCTCAATCTTTGATCCTCAATACTCAATTTTCAATCCTCAATCCTCAATCCACAATCCACAATTCTCAATCCTCAATCCTCTGCCCTCAGTCCTCAAACCTCAATCCTCAACACTCAGCTCTCGTCCTCCATCCTCAATCCTTAATCATCAATCCTCAATCTTCAATCCTCAATATTCAATCATCAACCCTCAATCCTCAACACTCAATCCTCAATCCTCAATCCTCAGTGATCAATACTCAATCTTTAATACACAATCCTCAATCCTCAATCCTCAATCCTCAATCCTCAATCCTCAATCCTCATTTCTCAAACCTCAATCCTCAACCCTCAGTACTCATCCTCAATTCTCAATTCTCAATCCTCAATCATCAATCCTCAATCTTCAATCCTCAATATTCAATCTTCAATTCTAGATCCTCAATCCTCAATCCTCAATCCTCAATCTTCAATCCTCAATAATCAATCTCCAATCCTAGATCCTCAATCCTCAATCCTCAGTCCTCAATCCTCAATCCTCATTCTTCAATCCTCAATACCCAATCCTCAATCTTCAATCCTCAATCCTCAATCCTCAATCCTTAATCCTCAATCTTCAATCCCTAATACTCAATCTTCAATCCTCAATCCTCAGTCCCCAAACCTCAATCCTGAATCTTCAATACTCAACCTTCAAGCCTCAATCCTCAGTCCTCAATACTCAACCATCGATACTCAATTCTCAATACTCAATAGAATATCCTGAATTCTCAGGACCCAATACTCAAACCTCAATCCTCAACCCTCAGCCCTCATCCTCAAACCTCAATCCTCAATCCTCAATATTCAATCATCAATACTCAATCCTCAATACCCAATCCTCAATCTTCAATCCTCAATCATCAATCCTCAATTCTCAATCCTCAATCCTCAATCCTCAGTCGTCAAACCTCAATCCCTGACCCTCTGCCCTCATCCTCAACCCTCAGTATTCAATCATCAGTCCTCAGTCCTCAAACCTCAATCCTCAACCCTCAGACATCATCCTCAATCCTCAATCCTCAATCCTCAATCCTCAATCTTCAATCCCTAATACTCAATCTTCAATCCTCAATCCTCAGTCCTCAAACCTCGATCCTGAATCTTCAATACTCAACCTTCAAGCCTCAATCCTCAGTCCTGAATCCTCGATCCTCAATCTTCAATCCTCAATATCCAATCTTCAATCCTCAATCCTCAATCCTCAATACTCAATCTTCAATCCTCAATCCTCAATCGTCAATCCTCAATCCTCAATCTTCAATCCTCAATACTCAATTTTCAATCCTCAATCCACAACCCTCAATCGTCAACACTCAATCTTCAATCATCAATATTCAATCTTCAATCCTCAATGCTCAATCCTCAATCCTCAATCCTCAATCCTCAATCTTCAATCCTCAATCCTCAATCCTCAATCCTCAATCCTCAACCCTCAATCCTCATTCCTCAAACCTCAATCCTCAACACTCAGTCCTCATCCTCAATTCTCAATCCTCAATCCTCAATCCTCAATCCTCAATCTTGAATGCTCAATAATCAATCTCCAATCCTAGATCCTCAATCCACAATCTTCAATCCTTAATTCTCAATCTTCAATCCTCAATCCCCAGTCTTCAATCTTCAATCCTCAGTGCTCAATCCTCAATCCTCAATCCCCAGTCCTCAATCCTCAATCTTCAATCCTCAATACTCAATCTTCAATCCTCAATCCTCAATCTTCAATCCTCAATACTCAATCTTCAATCCTCAATCCTCAATCGTCAATCCTCAATCCTCAATCTTCGATCCTCAATACTCAATTTTCAATCCTCAATCCTCAATCCCCAATCCACAATTCTCAATCCTCAATCCTCTGCCCTCAGTACTCAAACCTCAATCCTCAACACTCAGCTCTCGTCCGCCATCCTCAATCCTTAATCATCAATCCTCAATCTTCAATCCTCAATATTCAATCATCAAACCTCAATCCTCAACACTCAATCCTCAATCCTCAATCCTCAGTGATCAATACTCAATCTTTAATACACAATCCTCAATCCTCAATCCTCAATCCTCAATCCTCAATCCTCAATCCTCATTTCTCAAACCTCAATCCTCAACCCTCAGTCCTCATCCTCAATTCTCAATTCTCAATCCTCAATCATCAATCCTCAATCTTCAATCCTCAATAATCAATCTCCAATTCTAGATCCTCAATCCTCAATCCTCAATCCTCAATCTTCAATCCTCAATAATCAATCTCCAATCCTAGATCCTCAATCCTCAATGCTCTGTCCTCAGTACTCAACCATCAATCCTCAATTCTCAATACTCAATAGAATATCCTGAATTCTCAGGGTTCAATACACAAACCTCAATCCTCAACCCTCAGCCCTCATCCTCAATGCTCAATCCCCAATCCTCAACCCTCAACCCTCAATATTCAACACACAACCCTCAGCCATGAATCCTCAATACTCAACGATCAATCCCCAATTCTCAATACTCAATAGAATATCCTGAATTCTCATGGTTCAATACTCAATACACAATATTCAATAATCAAATCTCAATCCTCAATCTTCAATCCTCAATACTCAATTTCAAACCTCAATCCTCAATTCTCAATCCTCAATACTCAATCCTCAGTCCTCAAAACTCAATCCTCAACCCTCAATCCTCAATCCTCATTCTTCAATCCTCAATACCCAATCCTCAATCTTCAATCCTCTATCAACAATCCTGAATTCTCAATCCTCAATCCTCAGTCCTCAGTCGTCAAACATCAATCCCCGACCCTCAGCCCTCATCCTCAATCCTCAGTCCTCAATCCTCAGTCCTCAGTCCTCAAACCTCAATCCTCAACCCTCAGACATCATCCTCAATCCTTAATCCTCAATCCTCAATCCTCAACATTCAATCCTCAATACTCAATCTTCAATCCTCAATCCTCAGCCCTCAAACCTCTATTCTGAATCCTCAACACTCAATCCTCAATCCTCAATCCTCAATCTTCAATCCCTAATACTCAATCTTCAATCCTCAATCCTCAGTCCCCAAACCTCAATCCTGAATCTTCAATACTCAACCTTCAAGCCTCAATCCTCAGTCCTCAATACACAACCATCAATCCTCAATTCTCAATACTCAATAGAATATCCAGAATTCTCAGGACTCAATACTCAAACCTCAATCCTCAACCCTCAGCCCTCATCCTCCATCGTCAATCCTCAATCCTCAATCCTCAATCCTCAATCCTCAATCTTCAATCCTAGATCCTCAACCCTCAATCCTCAATCCTCAATCCTCAATCCTCATTCTTCAATCCTCAATACCCAATCCTCAATCCTCAATCCTCAATCTTCAATCCTCAATCCTCAGTCCTCAGCCGTCAAACCTCAATCCCCGACCCTCAGCCCTCATCCTCAATCCTCAGTCCTCAATCCTCAGTCCTCAGTCCTCAAACCTCAACCCTCAACCCTCAGACATCATCCTCAATCCTCAATCCTCAATCCTCAGTCCTCAATCCTCAATCCTCAATTCTCAATACTCAATCTTCAATCTTCAATCCCTAATACTCAATTCTCAATCCTCAATCCTCAGTCCTCAGTCCTCAAACCTCAATCCTCAACCCTCAGCCCTGATCCTCCATCCTCAATCCTTAATCATCAATCCTCAATCTTCAATCCTCAATATTCAATTTTCAACCCTCAATCATCAATCCTCAATTCTCAATCCTCAATCTTCAATCCTCAATCCTCAATCCTCAACTCTCGATCCTCAATCACCAGTCCTCAGTCCTCAAACCTCAATCCTCAACCCTCAGCCCTCAACCTCCATCCTCATCCCTCAATCCTCAATCCTCAATCTTCAATCCTCAATATTCAATCTTCAATCCTCAATCCACAATCCTCAATCCTCAATCCTCAATCTTCAGTGATCAATACTCAATCTTCAATACTCAATCATCGATCCTCAACCCTCAATCCTCAATCCTCAATCCTCAATCCTCATTTCTCAAACCTCAATTCTCAACCCTCAGTCCTCATCCTCAATTCTCAATCCTCAATCCGCAATCATCAATCCGCAATCTTCAATCCTCATTAATCAATCTCCAATCCTAGATCCTCAGTACTCAATCCTCAATCCCCAATCTTCAATCCTCAATAATCAATCTCCAATCCTAGATACTCAACCCTCAATCCTCAATCCTCAATCCTCAATCCTCAATCCTCAACCCTCAATCCTCATTCCTCAAACCTCAATCCTCAACCCTCAGTCCTCATACTCAATTCTCAATCCTCAATCCTCAATCCTCAATCCTCAATCCTCAATCCTCAATAATCAATCTCCAATCCTAGATCCTCAATCCACAATCTTCGATCCTTAATTCTCAATCTTCAATCCTCAATCCCCAGTCTTCAATCTTCAATCCTCAATGCTCAATCCTCAATCCTCAATCCTCATTCTTCAATCCTCAATACCCAATCCTCAATCATCAATCCTCAATCATCAATCCTCAATTCTCAATCCTCAATCCTCAATCCTCAGTCGTCAAACCTCAATCCCTGACCCTCTGCCCTCATCCTCAACCCTCAGTCTTCAATCCTCAGTCCTCAGTCCTCAAACCTCTCTCCTCAACCCTCAGACATCATCCTCAATCCTCAATCCTCAATCCTCAATCCTCAATCCTCAATCATCAATCCCTAATACTCAATCTTCAATCCTCAATGCTCAGTCCTCAAACCTCAATCCTGAATCTTCAATACTCAACCTTCAAGCCTCAATCCTCAATCCTCAATCCTCAATCCCCAATCCTCAGTGATCAATACTCAATCTTCAATACTCAATCATCGATCCTCAACCCTCAATCCTCAATCCTCAATCCTCAATCCTCAATCCTCATTTCTCAAACCTCAATTCTCAATCCTCAGTCCTCATCCTCAATTCTCAATCCTCAATCCTCAATCCTCAATCCTCAATTCTCAATACTCAATCTTCAATACTCAATCCTCAATCCTCAATCCTCATTTCTCAAACCTCAATCCTCAACCCTCAGACCTCATCCTCAATTCTCAACTCTAAATCCTCAATCATCAATCCTCAATCTTCAATCCACATTAATCAATCTCCAATCCTCAATCCTCAATCCTCAATCCTCAATCCTCATTTCTCAAACCTCAATTCTCAACCCTCAGTCCTCATCCTCAAAAATCGATCCTCAACCCTCAGACATCATCCTCATTCCTTAATCCTCAATCCTCAATCCTCAACCTTCAATCCTCAATACTCAATCTTCAATCCTCAATCCTCAGCCCTCAAACCTCAATACTGAATCCTCAATACTCAACCTTCAACCCTCAATCCTCAGTCCTCAGTACTCAACCATCAATCCTCAATTCTCAATACTCAATAGAATATCCTGAATTCTCAGGATTCAATACTCAAACCTCAATCCTCAGCCCTCAGCCCTCATCCTCCATCATCAGTCCTCAATCCTCAAACCTCAATCTTCAATCCTCAGTATTCAATATTCAATCCCCAATCCTCAATCCTCAATCCTCAATCCTCAATCCTCAATCCTCAATCCTCAACACTCAATCCTCATTCCTCAGCCCTCATCCTCCATCCTCAATCCTTAATAATCAATCCTCAATCTTCAATCCTCAATATTCAATTTTCAACCCTCAATCATCAATCCTCAAATCTCAATCCTCAATTCTCAACCCTCAGTCCTCATCCTCAATTCTCAATCCTCAATCCTCAAACCTCAATCCTCAATTCTCAATACTCAATCTTCAATCCTCAATCCTCAATCCTCAATCCTCATTTCTCAAACCTCAATCCTCAACCCTCAGACCTCATCCTCAATTCTCAATTCTAAATCCTCAATCATCAATCCTCAATCTTCAATCCTCAATAATCAATATCCAATCCTAGATCCTCAATCCTCAATCCTCAATCCCCAATCTTCAATCCTCAATAATCAATCTCCAATCCTAGATCCTCAACCCTCAATCCTCAATCCTCAATCCTCAATCCTCATTCTTCAATCCTCAATACCCAATCCTCAACCTTCAATCCTCTATCAACAATCCTGAATTCTCAATCCTCGATCCTCAATCCTCAGTCCTCAGTCCTCAAACCTCAATCCTCAACCCTCAGACATCATCCTCAATCCTTAATCCTCAATCCTCAATCCTCAATCCTCAACCCTCAATCCTCATTCCTCAAACCTCAATCCTCAACCCTCAGTCCTCATCCTCAATTTTCAATCCTCAATCCTCAATCCTCAATCCTCAATCTTGAATCCTCAATAATCAATCTCCAATCCTAGATCCTCAATCCACAATCTTCAATCCTTAATTCTCAATCTTCAATCCTCAATCCCCAGTCTTGAATCTTCAATCCTCAATGCTCAATCCTCAATCCTCAATCCTCAGTCCTCAATCCTCAGTCCTCAATCCTCAAACCTCAATCCTCCACCGTCAGTCCTCGTCCTCAATCCTCAAACCTCAATCCTCAATCCTCAATATTCAATCATCAATACTCAATCCTCAATCTTCAATTCTCAATCCTCAGTCCCCAAACCTCAATCCTGAATCTTCAATACTGAACCTTCAAGCCTCAATCCTCAGTCCTCAATACTCAACCATCACTCATCTATTCTCAATACTCAATAGAATATCCTGAATTCTCAGAACTCAATACTCAAACCTCAATCCTCAACCCTCAGCCCTCATCCTCCATCCTCAATCCTCTATCCTCAATACCCAATCCTCAATCTTCAATCCTCAATCATGAATCCTCTATTCTCAATCCTCAATCCTCAATCCTCAGTCGTCAAACCTCAATCCCCGACCCTCTGCCCTCATCCTCAACCCTCAGTCTTCAATCATCAGTCCTCAGTCCTCAAACCTCAATCCTCAACCCTCAGACATCATCCTCAATCCTCAATCCTCAATCCTCAATCCTCAATCCTCAATCTTCAATCCCTAATACTCAATCTTCAATCCTCAATCCTCAGTCCTCAAACCTCAATCCTGAATCTTCAATACTCAACCTTCAAGCCTCAATCCTCAGTCCTCAATCCTCGATCCTCAATCTTCAATCCTCAATATCCAATCTTCAATCCTCAATCCTCAATCCTCAATACTCAATCTTCAATCCTCAATCCTCAATCGCCAATCCTCAATCCGCAATCTTCAATCCTCAATACCCAATTTTCAATCCTCAATCCACAACCCTCAATCGTCAATCCTCAATCTTCAATCATCAATATTCAATCTTCAATCCTCAATCTTCAATCCTCAATCCTCAACCCTCAATCCTCAATCCTCAACCCACAATCCTCATTCCTCAAACCTCAATCCTCAACCCTCAGTCCACATCCTCAATTCTCAATCCTCAATCCTCAATCCTCAATCCTCAATCTTGAATCCTCAATAATCAATCTCCAATCCTAGATCCTCAATCCACAATCTTCAATCCTTAATTCTCAATCTTCAATCCTCAATCCCCAGTCTTCAATCTTCAATCCTCAATGCTCAATCCTCAATCCTCAATCCTCAGTCCTCAATCCTCAATCTTCAATCCTCAATACTCAATCTTCAATTCTCAATCCTCAATCCTCAATCCTCAGTCGTCAAACCTCAATCCCTGACCCTCTGCCCTCATCCTCAACCCTCAGTCTTTAATCCTCAGTCCTCAGTCCTCAAACCTCAATCCTCAACCCTCAGACATCATCCTCAATACTCAATCCTCAATCCTCAATCCTCAATCTTCAATCCCTAATACTCAATCTTCAATCCTCAGTCCTCAGTCCCCAAACCTCAATCCTGAATCTTCAATACTCAACCTTCAAGCCTCAATCCTCAGTCCTCAATACTCAACCATCAATCCTCAATTCTCAATACTCAATAGAATATCCTGAATTCTCAGGACTCAATACTCAAACCTCAATCCTCAACCCTCAGCCCTCATCCTCCATCCTCAATCCTCAATCCTCAATCCTCAATCTTCAATCCCAGATCCTCAACCCTCAATCCTCAATCCTCAGTCCTCAATCCTCATTCTTCAATCCTCAATACCCAATCCTCAATCCTCAATCCTCAATCTTCAATCCTCAATAATCAATCTCCAATCCTACATCCTCAATCCCCAATCCTCAATCCTTAATCCTCAATCTTCAATCCTCAACCGCCAGTCCTCAATCTTCAATCCTCAATGCCCAATCCTCAACCCTCAAGCCTCAGTCCTCAATCCTCAATCCTCAATCCTCAAACCTCAATCCTCAACCGTCAGTCCTCGTCCTCAATCCTCAACCCTCAATCCTCAATCCCCAATCTTCAATCTCCAATCCTAGATCCTCAATCCTCAATCCTCAATCCCCAATCTTCAATCCTCAATAATCAATCTCCAATCCTAGATCCTCAATCCTCAATCCCCAATCTTCAATCCTCAATAATCGATCTCCAATCCTAGATCCTCAACCCTCAATCCTCAATCCTCGATCCTCAATCCTCATTCTTCAATCCTCAATACCCAATCCTCAATCTTCAATCCTCTATCAACAATCCTGAATTCTCAATCCTCAATCCTCAGTCCTCAGTCGTCAAACATCAATCCCCGACCCTCAGCCCTCATCCTCAATCCTCAGTCCTCAAACCTCAGTCCTCAGTCCTCAAACCTCAATCCTCAACCCTCAGACATCATCCTCAATCCTTAATCCTCAATCCTCAACATTCAATCCTCAATACTCAATCTTCAATCCTCAATCCTCAGCCCTCAAACCTCTATTCTGAATCCTCAATACTCAATCCTCAATCCACAATCCTCAATCTTCAATCCCTAATACTCAATCTTCAATCCTCAATCCTCAGTCCCCAAACCTCAATCCTGAATCTTCAATACTCAACCTTCAAGCCTCAATCCTCAGTCCTCAATACACAACCATCAATCCTGAATTCTCAATACTCAATAGAATATCCAGAATTCTCAGGACTCAATACTCAAACCTCAATCCTCAACCCTCAGCCCTCATCCTCCATCGTCAATCCTCAATCCTCAATCCTCAATCCTCAATTATCAATCTTCAATCCTAGATCCTCCACCCTCAATCCTCAATCCTCAATCCTCAATCCTCATTCTTCAATCCTCAATACCCAATCCTCAATCCTCAATCCTCAATCTTCAATCCTCAATAATCAATATCCAATCCTATATCCTCAATCCCCAATCCTCAATCCTTAATCCTCAATCTTCAATCCTCAATCGCCAGTCCTCAATCTTCAATCCTCAATGCTCAATCCTCAATCCTCAAGCCTCAGTCCTCAATCCTCAATCCTCAATCCTCAAACCTCAATCCTCAACCGTCAGTCCTCGCCCTCAATCCTCAACCCTCAATCCTCAATCCCCAATCTTCAATCTCCAATCCTAGATCCTCAATCCTCAATCCTCAATCCCCAACCTTCAATCCTCAATCGCCAGTCCTCAATCTTCAATCCTCAATGCTCAATCCTCAATCCTCAAGCCTCAGTCCTCAATCCTCAATCCTCAATCCTCAAACCTCAATCCTCAACCGTCAGTCCTCGTCCTCAATCCTCAACCCTCAATCCTCAATCCCCAATCTTCAATCTCCTATCCTAGATCCTCAATCCTCAATCCTCAATCCCCAATCTTCAATCCTCAATAATCAATCTCCAATCCCAGATCCTCAATCCTCAATCCTCAATCCCCAATCTTCAATCCTCAATAATCAATCTCCAATCCTAGATACTCAACCCTCAATCCTCAATCCTCAATCCTCAATCCTCAATCCTCAACCCTCAATCCTCATTCCTCAAACCTCAATCCTCAACCCTCAGTCCTCATACACAATTCTCAATCCTCAATCCTCAATCCTCAATCCTCAATCCTCAATCCTCAATAATCAATCTCCAATCCTAGATCCTCAATCCACAATCTTCGATCCTTAATTCTCAATCTTCAATCCTCAATCCCCAGTCTTCAATCTTCAATCCTCAATGCTCAATCCTCAATCCTCAATCCTCATTCTTCAATCCTCAATACCCAATCCTCAATCATCAATCCTCAATCATCAATCCTCAATTCTCAATCCTCAATCCTCAATCCTCAGTCGTCAAACCTCAATCCCTGACCCTCTGCCCTCATCCTCAACCCTCAGTCTTCAATCCTCAGTCCTCAGTCCTCAAACCTCTCTCCTCAACCCTCAGACATCATCCTCAATCCTCAATCCTCAATCCTCAATCCTCAATCCTCAATCATCAATCCCTAATACTCAATCTTCAATCCTCAATGCTCAGTCCTCAAACCTCAATCCTGAATCTTCAATACTCAACCTTCAAGCCTCAATCCTCAATCCTCAATCCTCAATCCTCAATCCTCAGTGATCAATACTCAATCTTCAATACTCAATCATCGATCCTCAACCCTCAATCCTCAATCCTCAATCCTCAATCCTCAATCCTCATTTCTCAAACCTCAATTCTCAATCCTCAGTCCTCATCCTCAATTCTCAATCCTCAATCCTCAATCCTCAATCCTCAATTCTCAATACTCACTCTTCAATCCTCAATCCTCAATCCTCAATCCTCATTTCTCAAACCTCAATCCTCAACCCTCAGACTTCATCCTCAATTCTCAACTCTAAATCCTCAATCATCAATCCTCAATCTTCAATCCACATTAATCAATCTCCAATCCTCAATCCTCAATCCTCAATCCTCAAACCTCATTTCTCAAACCTCAATTCTCAACCCTCAGTCCTCATCCTCAATTCTCAATCCTCAATCCTCAATCCTCAATCCTCAATTCTCAATACTCAATATCCAATCTTCAATCCTCAATCCTCAATCCTCAATCCTCAAGCCTCAATTTTCAATCTTCAATCCTCAACCCTCAGATCTCAATCATCAATATTCAAACCTCAGTCCTCGTCCTCAATCCACAACCCTCAATCGTCAATCCTCAATCTTCAATCATCAATATTCAATCTTCAATCCTCAATGCTCAATCCTCAATCCTCAATCCTCAATCCTCAATCCTCAATCCTCAATCCTCAACCTTCAATCCTCAATACTCAATCTTCAATCCTCAATCCTCAATCTTCAATCCTCAATACTCAATCTTCAATCCTCAATCCTCAATCGTCAATCCACAATCCTCAATCTTCGATCCTCAATACTCAATTTTCAATCCTCAATCCTCAATCCTCAATCCTCAATTCTCAATCCTCAATCCTCTGCCCTCAGTCCTCAAACCTCAATCCTCAACACTCAGCCATCGTCCTCCATCCTCAATCCTTAATCATCAATCCTGAATCTTCAATCCTCAATATTCCATCATCAACCCTCAATACTCAACACTCAATCCTCAATCCTCAATCCTCAGTGATCAATACTCAATCTTTAATACACAATCCTCAATCCTCAATCCTCAATCTTCAATCCTCAATCCTCAATCCTCAATCCTCAATTCTCAATCTTCAATCCCTAATACTCAACCTTCAATCCTCAATCCTCAGTCCCCCAACCTCAATCCTGAATCTTCAATACTCAACCTCCAAGCCTCAATCCTCAGTCCTCAATACTCAACCATCAATCCTCAATTCTCAATACTCAATAGAATATCCTGAATTCTCAGGACCCAATACTCAAACCTCAATCCTCAACCCTCAGCCCTCGTCCTCCATCCTCAATCCTCAATCCTCAATCCTCAATAATCAATCTCCAATCCTAGATCCTCAATCCTCAATCCTCAATCCCCAATCTTCAATCCTCAATAATCAATCTCCAATCCCAGATCCTCAACCCTCAATCCTCAATCCTCAATCCTCAATCCTCATTCTTCAATCCTCAATACCCAATCCTCAATCATCAATCCTCTATCAACAATCCTTAATTCTCAATCCTCAATCCTCAGTCCTCAGCCGTCAAACCTTAATCCCCGACCCTCAGCCCTCAACCTCAATCCTCAGTCCTCAATCCTCAGTCCTCAGTCCTCAAACCTCAATCCTCAAACCTCAGACATCATCCTCAATCCTCAATCCTCAATGCTCAATCCTCAATCTTCAATCCTCAATACTCAATCTTCAATCCTCAATCCTCAGTCCTCAAACCTCAATTCTGAATCCCCAATACACAACCTTCAATCCTCAATGCCCAGTCCTCAGTACTCAACCATCAATCCTCAATTCTCAATACTCAATAAAATATCCTGAATTCTCAGGATTCAATACTCAAACCTCAATCCTCAACCCTCAGCCCTCATCCTCCATCCTCAATCCTCAATCCTCAACCCTCAACCCTCAATATTCAACACACAACCCTCAGACATGAATCCTCAATACTCAACGATCAATTCCCAATTCTCAGTGCTCAATAGAATATCCTGAATTCTCATGGTTCAATACTCAATCCACAATATTCAATAATCAAATCTCAATCCTCAATCTTCAATCCTCAATAATCAATCTCCAATCCTAGATCCTCAATCCTCAATCCTCAATCCCCAATCTTCAATCCTCAATAATCAATCTCCAATCCTAGATCCTCAACCCTCAATCCTCAATCCTCAATCCTCAATCCTCAATCCTCATTCTTCAATCCTCACTACCCAATCCTCAATCTTCAATCCTCTATCAACAATCCTGAATTCTCAATCCTCAATCCTCAGTCCTCAGTCGTCAAACCTCAATCCCCGACCCTCAGCCATCATCCTCGATCCTCAGCCCTCAATCCTCAGTCCTCAGTCCTCAAACCTCAATCCTCAACCCTCAGACATCATCCTCAATCCTTAATCCTCAATCCTCAATCCTCAACCTTCAATCCTCAATACTCAATCTTCAATCCTCAATCCTCAGCCCTCAAACCTCAATTCTGAATCCTCAATACTCAACCTTCAATCCACAATCCTCAGTCCTCAGTACTCAACCATCAATCCTCAATTCTCAATACTCAATAGAATATCCTGAATTCTCAGGATTCAATACTCAAACCTCAATCCTCAACCCTCAGCCCTCATCCTCCATCATCAATCCTCAAACCTCAATCCTCAACCCTCAGTCCTCATCCTCAATTCTCAATCCTCAATCCTCAATCCTCAATCCTCAATCTTGAATCCTCAAAAATCAATCTCCAATCCTAGATCCTCAATCCACAATCTTCAATCCTTAATTCTCAACCTTCAATCCTCAATCCCCAGTCTTCAATCTTCAATCCTCAATGCTCAATCCTCAATCCTCAATCCTCAGTCCTCAATCCTCAGTCCTCAATCCTCAAACCTCAATCCTCTACCGTCAGTCCTCGTCCTCAATCCTCAAACCTCAATCCTCAATCCTCAATATTCAATCATCAATACTCAATCCTCAATCTTCAATCCTCAATCCTCAGTCCCCAAACCTCAATCCTGAATCTTCAATACTGAACCTTCAAGCCTCAATCCTCAGTCCTCAATACTCAACCATCACTCCTCAATTCTCAATACTCAATAGAATATCCTGAATTCTCAGGACTCAATACTCAAACCTCAATCCTCAACCCTCAGCCCTCATCCTCCATCCTCAATCCTCTATCCTCAATACCCAATCCTCAATCTTCAATCCTCAATCATCAATCCTCAATTCTCAATCCTCAATCCTCAATCCTCAGTCGTCAAACCTCAATCCCTGACCCTCTGCCCTCATCCTCAACCCTCAGTCTTCAATCATCAGTCCTCAGTCCTCAAACCTCAATCCTCAACCCTCAGACATCATCCTCAATCCTCAATCCTCAATCCTCAATCCTCAATCTTCAATCCCTAATGCTCAATCTTCAATCCTCAATCCTCAGTCCTCAAACCTCAATCCTGAATCTTCAATACTCAACCTTCAAGCCTCAATCCTCAGTCCTCAATCCTCGACCCTCAATCTTCAATCCTCAATATCCAATCTTCAATCCTCAATCCTCAATCCTCAATACTCAATCTTCAATCCTCAATCCTCAATCGTCAATCCTCAATCCTCAATCTTCAATCCTCAATACTCAATTTTCAATCCTCAATCCACAACCCTCAATCGTCAATCCTCAATCTTCAATCATCAATATTCAATCTTCAATCCTCAATGCTCAATCCTCAATCCTCAATCCTCAATCCTCAATCTTCAATCCTCAATCCTCAATCCTCAATCCTCAATCCTCAACCCTCAATCCTCATTCCTCAAACCTCAATCCTCAACCGTCAGTCCTCATCCTCAATTCTCAATCCTCAATCCTCAATCCTCAATCCTCAATCTTGAATCCTCAATAATCAATCTCCAATCCTAGATCCTCAATCCACAATCTTCAATCCTTAATTCTCAATCTTCAATCCTCAATCCCCAGTCTTCGATCTTCAATCCTCAATGCTCAATCCTCAATCCTCAATCCTCAGTCCTCAATCCTCAATCTTCAATCCTCAATACTCAATCTTCAATCCTCAATCCTCAATCTTCAATCCTCAATACTCAATCTTCAATCCTCAATCCTCAATCGTCAATCCTCAATCCTCAATCTTGGACCCTCAATACTCAATTTTCAATCCTCAATCCTCAATCCTCAATCCACAATTCTCAATCCTCAATCCTCTGCCCTAAGTCCTCAAACCTCAATCCTCAACACTCAGCTCTCGTCCTCCATCCTCAATCCTTAATCATCAATCCTCAATCTTCAATCCTCAATATTCAATCATCAACCCTCAATCCTCAACACTCAATCCTCAATCCTCAATCCTCAGTGATCAATACTCAATCTTTAATACACAATCCTCAATCCTCAATCCTCAATCCTCAATCCTCAATCCTCAATCCTCATTTCTCAAACCTCAATCCTCACCCCTCAGTCCTCATCCTCAATTCTCAATTCTCAATCCTCAATCATCAATCCTCAATCTTCAATCCTCATTAATCAATCTCCAATTCTAGATCCTCAATCCTCAATCCTCAATCCTCAATCTTCAATCCTCAATAATCAATCTCCAATCCTAGATCCTCAATCCTCAATGCTCTGTCCTCAGTACTCAACCATCAATCCTCAATTCTCAATACTCAATAGAATATCCTGAACTCTCAGGGTTCAATACTCAAACCTCAATCCTCAACCCTCAGCCCTCATCCTCCATGCTCAATCCTCAATCCTCAACCCTCAACCCTCAATATTCAACACACAACCCTCAGCCATGAATCCTCAATACTCAACGATCAATCCCCAATTCTCAATACTCAATAGAATATCCTGAATTCTCATGGTTCAATACTCAATACACAATATTCAATAATCAAATCTCAATCCTCAATCTTCAATCCTCAATACTCAATTTCAAACCTCAATCCTCAATTCTCAATCCTCAATACTCAATCCTCAATCGTCAATCCTCAATCCCCAATCCTCAACCCTCAGTCCTCATCCTCAATCCTCAATCCTCAATCCTCAATCCTCAATCCTCAATTCTCAATACTCAATCTTCAATCTTCAATCCCTAATACTCAATTCTCAATCCTCAATCCTCAGTCCTCAGTCCTCAAACCTCAATCCTCAGCCCTCAGCCCTCATCCTCCATCCTCAATCCTTAATCATCAATCCTCAATCTTCAATCCTCAATATTCAATTTACAACCCTCAATCATCAATCCTCAATTCTCAATCCTCAATCCTCAATCCTCAATCCTCAATTCTCAACTCTCGATCCACAATCCTAAGTCCTCAGTCCTCAAACCTCAATCCTCAACCCTCAGCCCTAATCCTCCATCCTCATCCCTCAATCCTCAATCCTCAATCTTCAATCCTCAATATTCAATCTTCAATCCTCAATCCTCAATCCTCAATCCTTAATCCTCAGTGAACAATACTCAATCTTCAATACTCAATCATCGATCCTCAACACTCAATCCTCAATCCTCAATCCTCAATCCTCATTTCTCAAACCTCAATTCTCAACCCTCAGTCCTCATCCTCAATTCTCAATCCTCAATCCTCAATCCTCAATCCTCAATTCTCAATACTCAATCTTCAATCCTCAATCCTCAATCCTCAATCCTCATTTCTCAAACCTCAATCCTCAACCCTCAGACCTAATCCTCAATTCTCAATTCTAAATCCACAATCATCAATCCTCAACCTTCAATCCTCAATAATCAATCTCCAATCCTAGATACTCAATTCTCAATCCTCAATCCCCAATCTTCAATCCTCAATAATCAATCTCCAATCCTAGATCCTCAACCCTCAATCCTCAATCCTCAATCCTCAATCCTCAATCCTCATTCTTCAATCCTCAATACCCAATCCTCAATCTTCAATCCTCTATCAACAATCCTGAATTCTCAGTCCTCAATCCTCAGTCCTCAGTCGTCAAACCTCAATCCCCGACCCTCAGCCCTCATCCTCAATCCTCAGTCCTCAATCCTCAGTCCTCAATCCTCAAAAATCAATCCTCAAACCTCAGACATCATCCTCAATCCTTAATCCTCAATCCTCAATCCTCAACCTTCAATCCTCAATACTCAATCTTCAATCCTCAATCCTCAGCCCTCAAACCTCAATTCTGAATCCTCAATACTCAACCTTCAATCCACAATCCTCAGTCCTCAGTACTCAACCATCAATCCTCAATTCTCAATACTCAATAGAATATCCTGAATTCTCAGGATTCAATACTCAAACCTCAATCCTCAACCCTCAGCCCTCATCCTCCATCATCAATCCTCAAACCTCAATCCTCAACCCTCAGTCCTCATCCTCAATTCTCAATCCTCAATCCTCAATCCTCAATCCTCAATCTTGAATCCTCAAAAATCAATCTCCAATCCTAGATCCTCAATCCACAATCTTCAATCCTTAATTCTCAACCTTCAATCCTCAATCCCCAGTCTTCAATCTTCAATCCTCAATGCTCAATCCTCAATCCTCAATCCTCAGTCCTCAATCCTCAATCTTCAATCCTCAATACTCAATCTTCAATCCTCAATCCTCAATCTTCAATCCTCAATACTTAATCTTCAATCCTCAATCCTCAATCGTCAATCCTCAATCCTCAATCTTGGACCCTCAATACTCAATTTTCAATCCTCAATCCTCAATCCTCAATCCACAATTCTCAATCCTCAATCCTCTGCCCTCAGTCCTCAAACCTCAATCCTCAACACTCAGCTCTCGTCCTCCATCCTCAATCCTTAATCATCAATCCTCAATCTTCAATCCTCAATATTCAATCATCAACCCTCAATCCTCAACACTCAATCCTCAATCCTCAATCCTCAGTGATCAATACTCAATCTTTAATACACAATCCTCAATCCTCAATCCTCAATCCTCAATCCTCAATCCTCAATCCTCATTTCTCAAACCTCAATCCTCAACCCTCAGTCCTCATCCTCAATTCTCAATTCTCAATCCTCAATCATCAATCCTCAATCTTCAATCCTCATTAATCAATCTCCAATTCTAGATCCTCAATCCTCAATCCTCAATCCTCAATCTTCAATCCTCAATAATCAATCTCCAATCCTAGATCCTCAATCCTCAATGCTCTGTCCTCAATCCTCAATCCTCAATCCTCAATCCTCAATTCTCAATACTCAATCTTCAATCTTCAATCCCTAATACTCAATTCTCAATCCTCAATCCTCAGTCCTCAGTCCTCAAACCTCAATCCTCAGCCCTCAGCCCTCATCCTCCATCCTCAATCCTTAATCATCAATCCTCAATCTTCAATCCTCAATATTCAATTTACAACCCTCAATCATCAATCCTCAATTCTCAATCCTCAATCCTCAATCCTCAATCCTCAATTCTCAACTCTCGATCCACAATCCTAAGTCCTCAGTCCTCAAACCTCAATCCTCAACCCTCAGCCCTAATCCTCCATCCTCATCCCTCAATCCTCAATCCTCAATCTTCAATCCTCAATATTCAATCTTCAATCCTCAATCCTCAATCCTCAATCCTTAATCCTCAGTGAACAATACTCAATCTTCAATACTCAATCATCGATCCTCAACACTCAATCCTCAATCCTCAATCCTCAATCCTCATTTCTCAAACCTCAATTCTCAACCCTCAGTCCTCATCCTCAATTCTCAATCCTCAATCCTCAATCCTCAATCCTCAATTCTCAATACTCAATCTTCAATCCTCAATCCTCAATCCTCAATCCTCATTTCTCAAACCTCAATCCTCAACCCTCAGACCTAATCCTCAATTCTCAATTCTAAATCCACAATCATCAATCCTCAACCTTCAATCCTCAATAATCAATCTCCAATCCTAGATACTCAATTCTCAATCCTCAATCCCCAATCTTCAATCCTCAATAATCAATCTCCAATCCTAGATCCTCAACCCTCAATCCTCAATCCTCAATCCTCAATCCTCAATCCTCATTCTTCAATCCTCAATACCCAATCCTCAATCTTCAATCCTCTATCAACAATCCTGAATTCTCAGTCCTCAATCCTCAGTCCTCAGTCGTCAAACCTCAATCCCCGACCCTCAGCCCTCATCCTCAATCCTCAGTCCTCAATCCTCAGTCCTCAATCCTCAAAAATCAATCCTCAAACCTCAGACATCATCCTCAATCCTTAATCCTCAATCCTCAATCCTCAACCTTCAATCCTCAATACTCAATCTTCAATCCTCAATCCTCAGCCCTCAAACCTCAATTCTGAATCCTCAATACTCAACCTTCAATCCACAATCCTCAGTCCTCAGTACTCAACCATCAATCCTCAATTCTCAATACTCAATAGAATATCCTGAATTCTCAGGATTCAATACTCAAACCTCAATCCTCAACCCTCAGCCCTCATCCTCCATCATCAATCCTCAAACCTCAATCCTCAACCCTCAGTCCTCATCCTCAATTCTCAATCCTCAATCCTCAATCCTCAATCCTCAATCTTGAATCCTCAAAAATCAATCTCCAATCCTAGATCCTCAATCCACAATCTTCAATCCTTAATTCTCAACCTTCAATCCTCAATCCCCAGTCTTCAATCTTCAATCCTCAATGCTCAATCCTCAATCCTCAATCCTCAGTCCTCAATCCTCAATCTTCAATCCTCAATACTCAATCTTCAATCCTCAATCCTCAATCTTCAATCCTCAATACTTAATCTTCAATCCTCAATCCTCAATCGTCAATCCTCAATCCTCAATCTTGGACCCTCAATACTCAATTTTCAATCCTCAATCCTCAATCCTCAATCCACAATTCTCAATCCTCAATCCTCTGCCCTCAGTCCTCAAACCTCAATCCTCAACACTCAGCTCTCGTCCTCCATCCTCAATCCTTAATCATCAATCCTCAATCTTCAATCCTCAATATTCAATCATCAACCCTCAATCCTCAACACTCAATCCTCAATCCTCAATCCTCAGTGATCAATACTCAATCTTTAATACACAATCCTCAATCCTCAATCCTCAATCCTCAATCCTCAATCCTCAATCCTCATTTCTCAAACCTCAATCCTCAACCCTCAGTCCTCATCCTCAATTCTCAATTCTCAATCCTCAATCATCAATCCTCAATCTTCAATCCTCATTAATCAATCTCCAATTCTAGATCCTCAATCCTCAATCCTCAATCCTCAATCTTCAATCCTCAATAATCAATCTCCAATCCTAGATCCTCAATCCTCAATGCTCTGTCCTCAGTACTCAACCATCAATCCTCAATTCTCAATACTCAATAGAATATCATGAACTCTCAGGGTTCAATACTCAAACCTCAATCCTCAACCCTCAGCCCTCATCCTCCATGCTCAATCCTCAATCCTCAACCCTCAACCCTCAATATTCAACACACAACCCTCAGCCATGAATCCTCAATACTCAACGATCAATCCCCAATTCTCAATACTCAATAGAATATACTGAATTCTCATGGTTCAATACTCAATACACAATATTCAATAATCAAATCTCAATCCTCAATCTTCAATCCTCAATACTCAATTTCAAACCTCAATCCTCAATTCTCAATCCTCAATACTCAATCCTCAATCGTCAATCCTCAATCCCCAATCCTCAACCCTCAGTCCTCATCCTCAATTCTCAATCCTCAATCCTCAATCCTCAATCCTCAATTCTCAATACTCAATCTTCAATCTTCAATCCCTAATACTCAATTCTCAATCCTCAATCCTCAGTCCTCAGTCCTCAAACCTCAATCCTCAGCCCTCAGCCCTCATCCTCCATCCTCAATCCTTAATCATCAATCCTCAATCTTCAATCCTCAATATTCAATTTACAACCCTCAATCATCAATCCTCAATTCTCAATCCTCAATCCTCAATCCTCAATCCTCAATTCTCAACTCTCGATCCACAATCCTCAGTCCTCAGTCCTCAAACCTCAATCCTCAACCCTCAGCCCTAATCCTCCATCCTCATCCCTCAATCCTCAATCCTCAATCTTCAATCCTCAATATTCAATCTTCAATCCTCAATCCTCAATCCTCAATCCTTAATCCTCAGTGAACAATACTCAATCTTCAATACTCAATCATCGATCCTCAACACTCAATCCTCAATCCTCAATCCTCAATCCTCATTTCTCAAACCTCAATTCTCAACCCTCAGTCCTCATCCTCAATTCTCAATCCTCAATCCTCAATCCTCAATCCTCAATTCTCAATACTCAATCTTCAATCCTCAATCCTCAATCCTCAATCCTCATTTCTCAAACCTCAATCCTCAACCCTCAGACCTAATCCTCAATTCTCAATTCTAAATCCACAATCATCAATCCTCAACCTTCAATCCTCAATAATCAATCTCCAATCCTAGATCCTCAATTCTCAATCCTCAATCCCCAATCTTCAATCCTCAATAATCAATCTCCAATCCTAGATCCTCAACCCTCAATCCTCAATCCTCAATCCTCAATCCTCAATCCTCATTCTTCAATCCTCAATACCCAATCCTCAATCTTCAATCCTCTATCAACAATCCTGAATTCTCAGTCCTCAATCCTCAGTCCTCAGTCGTCAAACCTCAATCCCCGACCCTCAGCCCTCATCCTCAATCCTCAGTCCTCAATCCTCAGTCCTCAATCCTCAAAAATCAATCCTCAAACCTCAGACATCATCCTCAATCCTTAATCCTCAATCCTCAATCCTCAACCTTCAATCCTCAATACTCAATCTTCAATCCTCAATCCTCAGCCCTCAAACCTCAATACTGAATCCTCAATACTCAACCTTCAACCCTCAATCCTCAGTCCTCAGTACTCAACCATCAATCCTCAATTCTCAATACTCAATAGAATATCCTGAATTCTCAGGATTCTATACTCAAACCTCAATCCTCAACCCTCAGCCCTCATCCTCCATCATCAGTCCTCAATCCTCAAACCTCAATCTTCAATCCTCAGTATTCAATATTCAATCCCCAATCCTCAATCCTCAATCCTCAATCCTCAATCCTCAATCCTCAATCCTCAACACTCAATCCTCATTCCTCAAACCTCAATCCTCAACCCTCAGTCCTCATCCTCAATTCTCAATCCTCAATCCTCAATCCTCAATCCTCAATCTTCAATCCTCAATAATCAATCTCCAATCCTAGATCCTCAATCCACAATCTTCAATCCTTAATTCTCAATCTTCAATCCTCAATCCCCAGTCTTCAATCTTCAATCCTCAATGCTCAATCCTCAATCCTCAATCCTCAGTCCTCAATCCTCAGTCCTCAATCCTCAAACCACAATCCTCTACCGTCAGTCCTCGTCCTCAATCCTCAATCCTCAATCCTCAATCGTCAATCTTCAATCCTCAATACTCATACTTCAATCCTCAATCCTCAATCCTCAATCCTCAATCCTCATTCTTCAATCCTCAATACCCAATCCTCAATCTTCAATCCTCAACCCTCGATCCTCAATTCTCAATCCTCAATCCTCAGTCCTCAGTCCTCAAACCTCAATCCTCAACCCTCAGCCCTCATCCTCCATCCTCAATCCTTAATAATCAATCCTCAATCTTCAATCCTCAATATTCAATTTTCAACCCTCAATCATCAATCCTCAAATCTCAATCCTCAATCCTCAATCCTCAATCCTCAATCCTCAACTCTCGATCCTCAATCCTCAGTCCTCAGTCCTCAAACCTCAATCCTCAACCCTCAGCCCTCATCCTCCAACCTCATCCCTCAATCCTCAATCCTCAATCTTCAATCCTCAATATTCAATCTTCAATCCACATTCCTCAATCCTCAATCCTCAATCCCCAATCCTCAGTGATCAATACTCAATCTTCAATACTCAATCATCGATCCTCAACCCTCAATCCTCAATCCTCAATCCTCAATCCTCATTTCTCAAACCTCAATTCTCAACCCTCAGTCCTCATCCTCAATTCTCAATCCTCAATCCTCAATCCTCAATCCTCAATTCTCAATACTCAATCTTCAATCCTCAATCCTCAATCCTCAATCCTCAATCCTCAACCCTCAATCCTCATTCCTCAAACCTCAATCCTCAACCCTCAGTCCTCATCCTCAATTCTCAATCCTCAATCCTCAATCCTCAATCCTCAATCTTGAATCCTCAATAATCAATCTCCAATCCTAGATCCTCAATCCACAATCTTCAATCCTTAATTCTCAATCTTCAATCCTCATTCCCCAGTCTTGAATCTTCAATCCTCAATGCTCAATCCTCAATCCTCAATCCTCAGTCCTCAATCCTCAGTCCTCAATCCTCAAACCTCAATCCTCTACCGTCAGTCCTCGTCCTCAATCCTCAAACCTCAATCCTCAATCCTCAATATTCAATCATCAATACTCAATCCTCAATCTTCAATCCTCAATCCTCAGTCCCCAAACCTCAATCCTGAATCTTCAATACTGAACCTTCAAGCCTCAATCCTCAGTCCTCAATACTCAACCATCACTCATCAATTCTCAATACTCAATAGAATATCCTGAATTCTCAGAACTCAATACTCAAACCTCAATCCTCAACCCTCAGCCCTCATCCTCCATCCTCAATCCTCTATCCTCAATACCCAATCCTCAATCTTCAATCCTCAATCATGAATCCTCTATTCTCAATCCTCAATCCTCAATCCTCAGTCGTCAAACCTCAATCCCTGACCCTCTGCCCTCATCCTCAACCCTCAGTCATCAATCATCAGTCCTCAGTCCTCAAACCTCAATCCTCAACCCTCAGACATCATCCTCAATCCTCAATCCTCAATCCTCAATCCTCAATCCTCAAACCTCAATCTTCAATCCTCTACACTCAATCCTCAATCCTGAACCTTCAATCCTCACCCTGCAATACCCAATCCTCCATCCTCAAACCTCAATTGTAAATCCTCAGTCGAATATCGTCAGTTCTCAGTTTTCAATACTCAACCCTCAATCTTCAATTTTTAAATCTCAGTTCACAGACATCAATACTCGTCACTCTGTTCTCAACACTCAGTCCTGAATCTTCAATCATCTTCCCTCAATACTTAATCTTCAATCCTCAATCCTCAATCCCCAACCCTCAATCCTCAACCCTCCATCCTCGATCCTCAATCCTCATCTTCAATCCTCAAACTGCAGCCATCAATACTCAATCCTGAATCCTCAATCGTCAATACTCAAATCTCAATCCTCAACACAATATCCTCAACTCTCAGTTTTCAATACTCTGTCCTCAATCTTCAATCCTCAATCATCAATTCTCAATTCTCAATCTTCAATCCTCAACGCTCAATCCTCAATGCTCAGTCCTCAATCCTCAATCCTCAATCCTCACTCCTCAATCGTCAATCCTCAACCCTCAACCCTGAGTCATCAATCCTCAACACTCAGTAATCAACCCTCAATCTTCAATCATCAATCCTCAATCATCCATTCTCAATCCTCAATCTTCAATCATCAACATTCAATACTCAACCCTCAAAGCTCAATCCTCAATCCTCAGACCTCAAGCCTCAACACTCAATATTCAATGGTCAATCATAAACTCACAGCACCAAAACCTCACCCCTCAGTCCTCAACCCTCAGTCCTCAATCATCAACCATCAATCATCAATACTCAATCTTCAATCCTCATTACTCAATCCTCAACCCTTAAACCTCAACCCTCAGTATTCAACCCTCAGTCATCAATCCTCAACCCTCAATCCTCAATCTTCAATCCTCAACAGTCAATCCTCAATGCTCAATACTCTATCCTCAATCCTCAATCCTCAATCCTCAATCCTCAATCCTCAATCCTCAATCCTCAATCCTCAATCTTCAGTACTCAACCATCAATCCTCAACCCTCCGACCTCAAACATCAATCCGCCATATTCAATGCTCAATCCTCAATCCTCAATCCTCAGTCATCAGTTCTCAATCCTCAATATTCAATCCTCAATCCCCAGTCCTCAAGCCTTAATCCTCAATCCTCAATCCACAATCCTCAATCGTCAATCCTCAATCGTCAACCTTCAATCCTCAATACTCAATTTTCAATCCTCAATCCTCAATCCTCAATCCTCAATTCTCAGTCCTCAATCCTCTGTCCTCAGTCCTCAAACCTCAATCCTCAACACTCAGCCCTCATCCTCCATCCTCAATCCTTAATCATCAATCCTCAATCTTCAATCCTCAATATTCAATCATCAACCCTCAATCCTCAACCCTCAATCCTCAATCCTCAATCCTCAGTGATCAATACTCAATCTTTAATACACAATCCTCAATCCTCAATCCTCAATCCTCAATCCTCAATCCTCATTCCTCATTTGTCAAACCTCAATCCTCAACCCTCAGTCCTCATCCTCAATTCTCCATTCTCAATCCTCAATCATCAATCCTCAATCTTCAATCCTCAATAATCAATATCCAATTCTAGATCCTCAATCCTCAATCCTCAATCCTCAATCCTCAATCCTCAATCCTCAATCCTCAATCCTCAATCCTCAATATTCAATCCTCAATACTCAATCTTCAATCCTCAATCCTCAATCCTCAATACTCAAAACTCAATCTTCAATCCTCAATACTCAATTTTCAATTCTCAATCCTCAATCCTCAATCCTCAATCCTCATTCTACAATCCTCAATACCCAATCCTCAATCTTCAATCTTCAATCCTCAATTCGCAATCCTCAATCCTCAATCCTCAGACCTCAAGTATCAATACTCAACCCTCAGTCCTCGTCCTCAATCCACAACCCTCAATCCTCAATCGTTAACCTTCATTCATCAATATTCAACCTTCAATCCTCAATCCACAATCCTCAATATTCAGTCCTCAATACCCAATCCTCAATCCTCAATCCTCAATCCTCAATCGTCAATCCTCAATCCTCAATCCTCAATCCTCAATCCTCAATCGTCAATCCTCAATCCTCAACCATCAATCCTCAATCCTCAATCCCCAATCCTCAATCCACAATCGTCAATCCTCAAACCTCATACATCAATCCTCAACCCTTAATCCTCGATCCTCAATCCTCAATCCTCAATCCTCAATCGTCAATCCTCAACCCTCAACCCTGAGTCATCAATCCTCAACACTCAGTAATCAATCCTCAATCTTCAATCATCAATCCTCAACCCTCAATCCTCAACCCTCCATCTTCGATCCTCAATCCTCATCTTCAATCCTCAAACTGCAGCCATCAATACTCAATCCTGAATCCCCAATCGTCAATTCTCAAATCTCAATCCTCAACAGAATATCCTCAACTCTCAGCTTTCAATACTCTGTCCTCAATCTTCAATCCTCAATCATCAATTCTCAATCCTCAATCTTCAATCCTCAACACTCAATCCTCAATGCTCAATCCTCGATCCTCAATCCTCAATCCTCAATCCTCAATCGTCAATCCTCAACCCTCAACCCTGAGTCATCAATCCTCAACACTCAGTAATCAACCCTCAATCTTCAATCATCAATCCTCAATCATCCATTCTCAATCCTCAATCTTCAATCATCAACACTCAATACTCAACCCTCAATGCTCAATCCGCAATCCTCAATCCTCAATCCTCAATCCTCAATCCTCAATCCTCAATCTTCAATCCTCAATCCTCAATCCTCAATCCTCAATCGTCAATCCTCAGTCCTCAACCATCAATCCTCAATCCTCAATCCCCAATCCTCAATCCACAATCGTCTATCCTCAAACCTCAAACTTCAATCCTCAACCCTTAATCCTCAATCCTCAATCCTCAATCCTCAATCCTCTATCCTCAATCCTCAATCCTCAATCCTCAATTGTCAACCCTCAATCCTCAGCCATCAATCCTCAATCCTCAATCCCCAATCATCAATCATCAATCCTCAATCCTCAATCTTCAATCCTCAACATTCATTCCTCAATGCTCAATACTCAATCCTCAATCCTCAATCCTCAGTCATCAGATCTCAATCCTCAATATTCAGTCCCCAATCCTCAGTCCTCAAGCCTTAATCCTCAATCCTCAATCCTCAATCTTCAATCCTCAATACTCAATCCTCAATCCTCAGACCTCGATCCTCTATCCTCAATATTCAATTAACAATCCTGGATTCTGAAACCTCAATCCACAACCCTCAGTACTCAATCCTCAATCTTCAATCCTCAAACCTCTACCATCAATCCTCAATACTTAATCCTCAATCCTCAATCCTCAATGCTCAATAGAAAATCCTCAATTCTCTGTTTTCAATACTCAACCCTCAATCTTTAATTTTCAAATCTCAGTTCACAGACATCTATCCTCAACACTCTATCCTCAACACTCAGTCCTCAATCTTCAATCATCAAATTTCAATTCATTATCTTCAGTCATCAATCCTCAGTCCACGACATTCAATCCTCAATAATCAACACTGAATCCTCAATCCTCAATCCTCAATCCTCAATCCTCAATCCTCAATCCTCAATCCTCAATCCTCAATCCTCAATCCACAGTCCTCAATCCTCCGTCCTCAATTCTCTACCCTCAATCCTCAATGCTCAATCCTCAATACTCAACCCTCAATCATCAATCCTCAATCCTCAACATTTAATGCTCAATCCTCGATCCTCAATCCTCAGTCATTAATTATCAATCCTCAATATTCAATCCTCAATCCTCAGACCTCAAGCCTCAACACTCAATATTCAATTGTCAATCATAAACTCAGAGCACCAAAACCTCACCCCTCAGTCCTCAACCCTCAGTCCTCAATCATCAACCATCAATCATCAATACTCAATCTTCAATCCTCATTACTCAATCCTCAACCCTTAAACCTCAACCCTCAGTATTCAACCCTCAGTCATCAATCCTCAACCCTCAATCCTCAATCTTCAATCCTCAACAGTCAGTCCTCAATGCTCAATACTCTATCCTCAATCCTCAATCCTCAATCCTCAATCCTCAATCCTCAATCCTCAATCCTCAATCTTCAGTACTCAACCATCAATCCTCAACCCTCCGACATCAAACATCAATCCGCAATATTCAATGCTCAATCCTCAATCCTCAATCCTCAGTCATCAGTTCTCAATCCTCAATATTCAATCCTCAATCCACAGTCCTCAAGCCTTAATCCTCAATCCTCAATCCACAATCCTCAATCGTCAATCGTCAATCCTCAATCCTCAACCTTCAATCCTCAATACTCAATTTTCAATCCTCAATCCTCAATCCTCAATCCTCAATTCTCAATCCTCAATCCTCTGTCCTCAGTCCTCAAACCTCAATCCTCAACACTCAGCCCTCATCCTCCATCCTCAATCCTTAATCGTCAATCCTCAATCTTCAATCCTCAATATTCAATAATCAACCCTCAATCCTCAACCCTCAATCCTCAATCCTCAATCCTCAGTGATCAATACTCAATCTTTAATACACAATCCTCAATCCTCAATCCTCAATCCTCAATCCTCAATCCTCATTCCTCACTTCTCAAACCTCAATCCTCAACCCTCAGTCCTCATCCTCAATTCTCCATCCTCAATCCTCAATCATCAATCCTCAATCTTCAATCCTCAATAATCAATCTCCAATTCTAGATCCTCAATCCTCAATCCTCAATCCTCAATCCTCAATCCTCAATCCTCAATCCTCAATCCTCAATCTTCAATCCTCAATACTCAATCTTCAATCCTCAATCCTCAATCCTCAATACTCAAAACTCAATCTTCAATGCTCAATACTCAATTTTCAATTCTCAATCCTCAATCCTCAATCCTCAATCCTCATTCTACAATCCTCAATACCCAATCCTCAATCTTCAATCTTCAATCCTCAATTCGCAATCCTCAATCCTCAATCCTCAGACCTCAAGTATCAATACTCAACCCTCAGTCCTCGTCCTCAATCCACAACCCTCAATCCTCAATCGTTAATCTTCATTCATCAATATTCAACCTTCAATCCTCAACCCACAATCCTCAATGTTCAGTCCTCAATACCCAATCCTCAATCTTCAATCCTCAATCCTCAATCCTCAATCTTCAATCCTCAATCCCCAATCGTCAATCTTCAATCCTCAATACTCAATCTTCAATCCTCAATCCTCAATCCTCAATCCTCAATCCTCATTCTTCAATCCTCAATACCCTATCCTCAATCTTCAATCCTCTACCCTTAATCCTCAATCCTCAATGCTCAATCCTCAATCCTCAATCCTCAATCGTCAATCCTCAACCCTCAACCCTGAGTCATCAATCCTCAACACTCAGTAATCAATCCTCAATCTTCAATCATCAATCCGCAATCATCCATTCTCAATCCTCAATCTTCAATCATCAACACCCAATACTCAACTCTCAATGCTCAATCCTCAATCCTCAATCCTCAATCCTCAATCCTCAATCCTCAATCGTCAATCCTCAATCCTCAATCCTCAATCCTCAATCGTCGATCCTCAAACTTCAACCATCAATCCTCAATCCTCAATCCACAATCCTCAGTCCACAATCGTCAATCCTCAAACCTCAAACTTCAATCCTCAACCCTTAATCCTCAATCCTCAATCCTCAATACTCAATTTTCAATTCTCAATAGAATATCTTCAATTCTCAGTTTTCAATACTCTGTCCTCAATCTTCAATCCTCAATCATCAATTCTCAATCCTCAATCTTCAATCCTCAACACTCAATCCTCAATGCTCAATCCTCAATCCTCAATCCTCAATCCTCAATCCTCAATCGTCAGTCCTCAATCGTCAATCCTCAAACCTCAGCCTTCAAACCTCAAACCTTGATCCTCAATCCTCAACCCTCTGTCCTCATTCTTCAATACTCTATCCTCATTCCTCAGTCTTCAATCGTCAATCCTCAATCCTCAATCGTCAATCCTCAATCCTCAACCATCAATCCTAAATCCTCAATCCTCAATCCTCAATCCTCAATCCTCAATCCTCAATTCTCAGCCCTCAATAGAAAATCCTCAGTTCCCTGTATTCAATACTCGATCCTCAACCTACAATCTTCAAATCTCAGTTCCCGTACATCAATTCTCAACACTCTATCCTCAACACTCAGTCCTCAATCATCAATCAACAATCCTCAAACCTCTATATTCAATCTTCAATCCTCGACATTCATTCCTCAATGCTCAATACTCAATCCTCAATCCTCAATCCTCAGTCATCAGTTCTCAATCCTCAATATTCAATCCTCAATCCTCAGTCCTCAAGCCTTAATCCTCAATCCTCAATCCTCAATCTTCAATCCTCAATACTCAATCCTCAATCCTCAGACCTCGATCCTCAATCCTCAATATTCAAGTAACAATCCTGGATACTGAAACCTCAGTCCACAACCCTCAGTACTCAATCCTCAATCTTCAATCCTCAAACCTATACCATCAATCCTCAATACTTAATCATCAATGCTCAATCCTCAATGCTCAATAGAAAATCCTCAATCCTCTGTTTTCAATACTCAACCCTCAATCTTTAATTTTCAAATCTCAGTTCACAGAAATCAATCCTCAACACTCTGTCCTCAACACTCAGTCCTCAATCTTCAATCATCAAATCTCAATTCATTATCTTCAGTCATCAATCCTCAGTCCACAACATTCAATCCTCAATAATCAACACTCAATCCTCAATCCTCAACCCTCACTCCTCAATCCTCAATCCTCAATCCTCAATCCTCAATCCTCAATCCTCATTCCTCAATCCACAGTCCTCAATCCTCCGTCCTCAATCCTCTACCCTCAATCCTCAATGCTCAATCCTCAATACTCAACCCTCAATCCTCAATCCTCAATCCTCAAACCTCTATATTCAATCTTCAATCCTCGACACTCAATACTCAATCCTCAATCCTCAATCCCCAACACTCAATCCTCAACCCTCAGTAGTCAACCCTCAATACTCAATCCTCAATCCTCAATCTTCAATCATCAAAACTCAATAATCAACCCTCAATGCTCAATTCTCAATCCTCAATCCTCAATCCTCAATCCTCAATCGTCAGACCTCAAGCCTCAACACTCAATATTCAATTGTCAATCATAAACTCACAGCACTCAAACCTCACCCCTCAGTCCTCAACCCTCAGTCCTCAATCATCAACCATCAATCATCAATACTCAATCTTCAATCCTCATTACTCAATCCTCAACCCTTAAACCTCAACCCTCAGAATTCAACCCCCAGTCATCAATCCTCAACCCTCAATCATCAATTCTCAATCCTCAATCTTCAATCCTCAACAGTCAATCCTCAATGCTCAATCCTCTATCCTCAATCCTCAATCCTCAATCCTCAATCCTCAATCCTCAATCCTTAATCCTCAATCCTCAAGCCTCAATCCTCAATCCTCAATCCTCAAACCTCAATCTTCAATCCTCTATACTCAATCCTCAATCCTCAATCCGCAATCCTCAATCCTCAATCCTCAATCCTCAATCCTCAATCGTCAATCCTGAATCCTCAACCATCAATCCTCAATCCTCAATCCCCAATCCTCAATCCTCAACCCTCAATCCTCAACCCTCCATCTTCGATCCTCAATCCTCATCTTCAATCCTCAAACTGCAGCCATCAATACTCAATCCTAAATCCTCAATCGTCAATTCTCAAATCTCAATCCTCAACAGAATATCCTCAACTCTCAGTTTTCAATACTCTGTCCTCAATCTTCAATCCTCAATCATCAATTCTCAATCCTCAATCTTCAATCCTCAACACTCAATCCTCAATGCTCAATCCTCAATCCTCAATCCTCAATCCTCAATCCTCAATCGTCAATCCTCAACTCTCAACCCTGAGTCATCAATCCTCAACACTCAGTAATCAACCCTCAATCTTCAATCATCAATCCTCAATCATCCATTCTCAATCCTCAATCTTCAATCATCAACCATCAATCATCAATACTCAATCTTCAACCCTCATTAATCAATCCTCAACCCTTAAACCTCAACCCTCAGTATTCAACCCTCAGTTATCAATCCTCAACCATCAATCATCAATTCTCAATCCCTCAATCTTCAATCCTCAACAGTCAATCCTCAATGCTCAATCCTCAATCCTCAATCCTCAAACCTCAATCTTCAATCCTCTATACTCAATCCTCAATCCTCCAGTCCTCGAGCCTCAATCCTCAATAGTCAATTACCAATCCTGAATTCTGAAACCTCAGTCCTCAACCCTCAGTCCTCAATCCTCAATCGTCAATCCTCAAACCTCAACCATCAATCCTCAATCGTCAATCCTCAATCCTCAATCCTCAATCATCCGTCCTCAAACCTAAATCCTCAATCCTCAATCCTCAATACTCGATCCTCAATCCTCAGTCCTCAAGCCTCAACACTCAATATTCAATTGTCAATCATAAACTCACAGCACTCAAACCTCACCCATCATTCCTCAATCCTGAGTCCTCAATCTTCAATCATCAATAGTCAATCCTCAATCTTCAATCCTCATTCCTCAATCCTCAACCCTCAATCCTCAACCATCAGTAATCAATCCTCAGTCCTCAATCCTCAATCCTCAATCATCAATTCTCAATCCTCAATCTTCAATCCTCAACACTCAACCCTCAATGCTCAATACTCTATCCTCAATCCTCAATCCTCAATCCTCAATCCTCAATCCTCAATCCTCAATCCTCAATCCTCAATCCTCAATCTTCAGTACTCAATCATCAACCCTCAACCCTCCGACCTCAAACATCAATCCTCAATTTTCAATGCTCAATCCTCAATCCTCAATCCTCAGTCATCAGTTCTCAATCCTCAATATTCAATCCTCAATCCTCAGTCCTCAAGCCTTAATCCTCAATCCTCAATCCACAATCCTCAATCGTCAATCCTCAATCCTCAACCTTCAATCCTCAATACTCAATTTTCAATCCTCAATCCTCAATCCTCAATCCTCAATTCTCAATCCTCAATCCTCTGTCCTCAGTCCTCAAACCTCAATCCTCAACACTCAGCCCTCATCCTCCATCCTCAATCCTTAATCATCAATCCTCAATATTCAATCCTCAATATTCAATCATCAACCCTCAATCCTCAACCCTCAATCCTCAATCCTCAATCCTCAGTGATCAATACTCAACCTTTAATACACAATCCTCAATCCTCAATCCTCAATCCTCTTTCCTCATTTCTCAACCCTCAATCCTCAATCCTCAGTCCTCATCCTCAATTCTCAATCCTCAATCCTCAATCATCAATCCTCAATCTTCAATCCTCAATAATCAATCTCCAATTCTAGATCCTCAATCCTCAATCCTCAATCCTCAATCCTGAATCCTCAATCCTCAATCCTCAATCCTCAATCTTCAATCCTCAATACTCAATCTTCAATCCTCAATCCTCAATCCTCAATCCTCAATCCTCAGTCATTAATTATCAATGCTCAATATTCAATCCTCAATCCTCAGACCTCAAGCCTCAACACTCAATATTCAATTGTCAATCATAAACTCACAGCACTCAAACCTCACCCCCCAGTCCTCAATCCTCAGTCCTCAATCATCAACCATCAATCACCAATACTCAATCTTCAATCCTCATTACACAATCCTCAACCCTTAAACCTCAACCCTCAGTATTCAACCCTCAGTCATCAATCCTCAACACTCAATCGTCAATTCTCAATCCTCAACCTTCAATCCTCAACAGTCAATCCTCAATGCTCAAACCTCTATCCTCAATCCACAATCCTCAATCCTCAATCATCAATTCTCAATCCTCAATCTTCAATCCTCAACACTCAACCCTCAATGCTCAATACTCTATCCTCAATCCTCAATCCTCAATCCTCAATCCTCAATCCTCAATCCTCAATCCTCAATCCTCAATCCTCATTCTACAATCCTCAATACCCAATCCTCAATCTTCAATCTTCAAGCCTCAATTTGCAATCCTCAATCCTCAATCCTCAGACCTCAAGTATCAATACTCAACCCTCAGTCCTCGTCCTCAATCCACAACCCTCAATCCTCAATCGTTAATCTTCATTCATCAATATTCAACCTTCAATCCTCAATCCACAATCCTCAATGTTCAGTCCTCAATACCCAATCCTCAATCTTCAATCCTCAATCCTCAATCCTCAATCCTCAATCCTCAATCCTCAATCGTCTATCTTCAATCCGCAATACTCAATCTTCAATCCTCAATCCTCAATCCTCAATCCTCAATCCTCATTCTTCAATCCTCAATACCCAATCCTCAATCTTCAATCCTCAACCCTTAATCCTCAATCCTCAATCCTCAATCCTCAATCCTCAATCCTCAATCGTCAATCCTCAGCCCTCAACCCTGAGTCATCAATCCTCAACACTCAGTAATCAACCCTCAATCTTCAATCATCAATCCTCAATCATCCATTCTCAATCCTCAATCTTCAATCATCAACACTCAATACTCAACCCTCAATGCTTAATCCTCAATCCTCAATCCTCAATCCTCAATCCTCAATATTTAATTAACAATCCTGGATTCTGAAACCTCAATCGACAACCATCAGTACTCAATCCTCAATCTTCAATCCTCAAAGCTCTACCATCAATCCTCAATACTTAATCCTCAATCCTCAACCCTCAATCCTCAATCCTCAATCCTCAATCCTCAATCCTCAATCCTCAAACCTCAATCTTCAATCCTCTATACTCAATCCTCAATCCTCAGTCCTCGAGCCTCAATCCTCAATATTCAATTACCAATCCTGAATTCTGAAACCTCAGTCCTCAACCCTCAGTCCTCAATCCTCAATCGTCGATCCTCAAACTTCAACCATCAATCCTCAATCCTCAATCCACAATCCTCAGTCCACAATCGTCAATCCTCAAACCTCAAACTTCAATCCTCAACCCTTAATCCTCAATCCTCAATCCTCAATACTCAATTTTCAATTCTCAATAGAATATCTTCAATTCTCAGTTTTCAATACTCTGTCCTCAATCTTCAATCCTCAATCATCAATTCTCAATCCTCAATCTTCAATCCTCAACACTCAATCCTCAATGCTCAATCCTCAATCCTCAATCCTCAATCCTCAATCCTCAATCGTCAGTCCTCAATCGTCAATCCTCAAACCTCAGCCTTCAAACCTCAAACCTTGATCCTCAATCCTCAACCCTCTGTCCTCATTCTTCAATACTCAATCCTCATTCCTCAGTCTTCAATCGTCAATCCTCAATCCTCAATCGTCAATCCTCAATCCTCAACCATCAATCCTAAATCCTCAATCCTCAATCCTCAATCCTCAATCCTCAATCCTCAATTCTCAGCCCTCAATAGAAAATCCTCAGTTCCCTGTATTCAATACTCGATCCTCAACCTACAATCTTCAAATCTCAGTTTCCGTACATCAATTCTCAACACTCTATCCTCAACACTCAGTCCTCAATCATCAATCAACAATCCTCAAACCTCTATATTCAATCTTCAATCCTCGACATTCATTCCTCAATGCTCAATACTCAATCCTCAATCCTCAATCCTCAGTCATCAGTTCTCAATCCTCAATATTCAATCCTCAATCCTCAGTCCTCAAGCCTTAATCCTCAATCCTCAATCCTCAATCTTCAATCCTCAATACTCAATCCTCAATCCTCAGACCTCGATCCTCAATCCTCAATATTCAAGTAACAATCCTGGATACTGAAACCTCAGTCCACAACCCTCAGTACTCAATCCTCAATCTTCAATCCTCAAACCTATACCATCAATCCTCAATACTTAATCATCAATGCTCAATCCTCAATGCTCAATAGAAAATCCTCAATCCTCTGTTTTCAATACTCAACCCTCAATCTTTAATTTTCAAATCTCAGTTCACAGAAATCAATCCTCAACACTCTGTCCTCAACACTCAGTCCTCAATCTTCAATCATCAAATCTCAATTCATTATCTTCAGTCATCAATCCTCAGTCCACAACATTCAATCCTCAATAATCAACACTCAATCCTCAATCCTCAACCCTCACTCCTCAATCCTCAATCCTCAATCCTCAATCCTCAATCCTCAATCCTCATTCCTCAATCCACAGTCCTCAATCCTCCGTCCTCAATCCTCTACCCTCAATCCTCAATGCTCAATCCTCAATACTCAACCCTCAATCCTCAATCCTCAATCCTCAAACCTCTATATTCAATCTTCAATCCTCGACACTCAATACTCAATCCTCAATCCTCAATCCCCAACACTCAATCCTCAACCCTCAGTAGTCAACCCTCAATACTCAATCCTCAATCCTCAATCTTCAATCATCAACACTCAATAATCAACCCTCAATGCTCAATTCTCAATCCTCAATCCTCAATCCTCAATCCTCAATCGTCAGACCTCAAGCCTCAACACTCAATATTCAATTGTCAATCATAAACTCACAGCACTCAAACCTCACCCCTCAGTCCTCAACCCTCAGTCCTCAATCATCAACCATCAATCATCAATACTCAATCTTCAATCCTCATTACTCAATCCTCAACCCTTAAACCTCAACCCTCAGAATTCAACCCCCAGTCATCAATCCTCAACCCTCAATCATCAATTCTCAATCCTCAATCTTCAATCCTCAACAGTCAATCCTCAATGCTCAATCCTCTATCCTCAATCCTCAATCCTCAATCCTCAATCCTCAATCCTCAATCCTTAATCCTCAATCCTCAAGCCTCAATCCTCAATCCTCAATCCTCAAACCTCAATCTTCAATCCTCTATACTCAATCCTCAATCCTCAATCCGCAATCCTCAATCCTCAATCCTCAATCCTCAATCCTCAATCGTCAATCCTGAATCCTCAACCATCAATCCTCAATCCTCAATCCCCAATCCTCAATCCTCAACCCTCAATCCTCAACCCTCCATCTTCGATCCTCAATCCTCATCTTCAATCCTCAAACTGCAGCCATCAATACTCAATCCTAAATCCTCAATCGTCAATTCTCAAATCTCAATCCTCAACAGAATATCCTCAACTCTCAGTTTTCAATACTCTGTCCTCAATCTTCAATCCTCAATCATCAATTCTCAATCCTCAATCTTCAATCCTCAACACTCAATCCTCAATGCTCAATCCTCAATCCTCAATCCTCAATCCTCAATCCTCAATCGTCAATCCTCAACTCTCAACCCTGAGTCATCAATCCTCAACACTCAGTAATCAACCCTCAATCTTCAATCATCAATCCTCAATCATCCATTCTCAATCCTCAATCTTCAATCATCAACCATCAATCATCAATACTCAATCTTCAACCCTCATTAATCAATCCTCAACCCTTAAACCTCAACCCTCAGTATTCAACCCTCAGTTATCAATCCTCAACCATCAATCATCAATTCTCAATCCCTCAATCTTCAATCCTCAACAGTCAATCCTCAATGCTCAATCCTCAATCCTCAATCCTCAAACCTCAATCTTCAATCCTCTATACTCAATCCTCAATCCTCCAGTCCTCGAGCCTCAATCCTCAATAGTCAATTACCAATCCTGAATTCTGAAACCTCAGTCCTCAACCCTCAGTCCTCAATCCTCAATCGTCAATCCTCAAACCTCAACCATCAATCCTCAATCGTCAATCCTCAATCCTCAATCCTCAATCATCCGTCCTCAAACCTAAATCCTCAATCCTCAATCCTCAATACTCGATCCTCAATCCTCAGTCCTCAAGCCTCAACACTCAATATTCAATTGTCAATCATAAACTCACAGCACTCAAACCTCACCCATCATTCCTCAATCCTGAGTCCTCAATCTTCAATCATCAATAGTCAATCCTCAATCTTCAATCCTCATTCCTCAATCCTCAACCCTCAATCCTCAACCATCAGTAATCAATCCTCAGTCCTCAATCCTCAATCCTCAATCATCAATTCTCAATCCTCAATCTTCAATCCTCAACACTCAACCCTCAATGCTCAATACTCTATCCTCAATCCTCAATCCTCAATCCTCAATCCTCAATCCTCAATCCTCAATCCTCAATCCTCAATCCTCAATCTTCAGTACTCAATCATCAACCCTCAACCCTCCGACCTCAAACATCAATCCTCAATTTTCAATGCTCAATCCTCAATCCTCAATCCTCAGTCATCAGTTCTCAATCCTCAATATTCAATCCTCAATCCTCAGTCCTCAAGCCTTAATCCTCAATCCTCAATCCACAATCCTCAATCGTCAATCCTCAATCCTCAACCTTCAATCCTCAATACTCAATTTTCAATCCTCAATCCTCAATCCTCAATCCTCAATTCTCAATCCTCAATCCTCTGTCCTCAGTCCTCAAACCTCAATCCTCAACACTCAGCCCTCATCCTCCATCCTCAATCCTTAATCATCAATCCTCAATATTCAATCCTCAATATTCAATCATCAACCCTCAATCCTCAACCCTCAATCCTCAATCCTCAATCCTCAGTGATCAATACTCAACCTTTAATACACAATCCTCAATCCTCAATCCTCAATCCTCTTTCCTCATTTCTCAACCCTCAATCCTCAATCCTCAGTCCTCATCCTCAATTCTCAATCCTCAATCCTCAATCATCAATCCTCAATCTTCAATCCTCAATAATCAATCTCCAATTCTAGATCCTCAATCCTCAATCCTCAATCCTCAATCCTGAATCCTCAATCCTCAATCCTCAATCCTCAATCTTCAATCCTCAATACTCAATCTTCAATCCTCAATCCTCAATCCTCAATCCTCAATCCTCAGTCATTAATTATCAATGCTCAATATTCAATCCTCAATCCTCAGACCTCAAGCCTCAACACTCAATATTCAATTGTCAATCATAAACTCACAGCACTCAAACCTCACCCCTCAGTCCTCAATCCTCAGTCCTCAATCATCAACCATCAATCACCAATACTCAATCTTCAATCCTCATTACACAATCCTCAACCCTTAAACCTCAACCCTCAGTATTCAACCCTCAGTCATCAATCCTCAACACTCAATCGTCAATTCTCAATCCTCAACCTTCAATCCTCAACAGTCAATCCTCAATGCTCAAACCTCTATCCTCAATCCACAATCCTCAATCCTCAATCATCAATTCTCAATCCTCAATCTTCAATCCTCAACACTCAACCCTCAATGCTCAATACTCTATCCTCAATCCTCAATCCTCAATCCTCAATCCTCAATCCTCAATCCTCAATCCTCAATCCTCAATCCTCATTCTACAATCCTCAATACCCAATCCTCAATCTTCAATCTTCAAGCCTCAATTTGCAATCCTCAATCCTCAATCCTCAGACCTCAAGTATCAATACTCAACCCTCAGTCCTCGTCCTCAATCCACAACCCTCAATCCTCAATCGTTAATCTTCATTCATCAATATTCAACCTTCAATCCTCAATCCACAATCCTCAATGTTCAGTCCTCAATACCCAATCCTCAATCTTCAATCCTCAATCCTCAATCCTCAATCCTCAATCCTCAATCCTCAATCGTCTATCTTCAATCCGCAATACTCAATCTTCAATCCTCAATCCTCAATCCTCAATCCTCAATCCTCATTCTTCAATCCTCAATACCCAATCCTCAATCTTCAATCCTCAACCCTTAATCCTCAATCCTCAATCCTCAATCCTCAATCCTCAATCCTCAATCGTCAATCCTCAGCCCTCAACCCTGAGTCATCAATCCTCAACACTCAGTAATCAACCCTCAATCTTCAATCATCAATCCTCAATCATCCATTCTCAATCCTCAATCTTCAATCATCAACACTCAATACTCAACCCTCAATGCTTAATCCTCAATCCTCAATCCTCAATCCTCAATCCTCAATATTTAATTAACAATCCTGGATTCTGAAACCTCAATCGACAACCATCAGTACTCAATCCTCAATCTTCAATCCTCAAAGCTCTACCATCAATCCTCAATACTTAATCCTCAATCCTCAATCCTCAATCCTCAATCCTCAATCCTCAATCCTCAATCCTCAAACCTCAATCTTCAATCCTCTATACTCAATCCTCAATCCTCAGTCCTCGAGCCTCAATCCTCAATATTCAATTACCAATCCTGAATTCTGAAACCTCAGTCCTCAACCCTCAGTCCTCAATCCTCAATCGTCAATCCTCAAACCTCAACCAACAATCCTCAATCGTCAATCCTCAAGCCTCAACCATCAATCCTCAATCCTCAATCCCCAATCCTCAAACCACAATCGTCAATCCTCAAACCTCAAACTTCAATCCTCAACCCTTAATCCTCAATCCTCAATCCTCAATCCTCAATTTTCAATCCTCAATAGAATATCTTCGATTCTCAGTTTTCAATACTCTGTCCTCAGCCATCAATCCTCAATCCTCAATCCTCAATCCTCAATCCTCAATCCTCAACCCTCAATTCTCTGCCCTCAATAGAAAATCCTCAATTCCCAGTATTCAATACTCAATCCTCAACCTACAATCTTCAAATCTCAGTTCCCGAACATCAATTCTCAACTCTCTATCCTCAACAGTCAGTCGTCAACCATCAATCAACAATCCTCAAACCTCTATATTCAATCTTCAACCCTCCACACTCAATACTCAATCCTCAATCCTCAATCCGCAACCCTCAAGCCTCAATTCTCAAACCTCAATCCTCAACCCTCAGTCCACAGTCCTCAATCCTCAACCTTCAGTCCTCTATCCTCAATCCTCAATTATCAATCCTAAATCCTCAAACTTCAACCTCAATCCTCAATCTTGAGACATGAATACACAATCCTCAATCTCCAATCCTCGAACCTCAATCGTCAATCCTCAATCCTCAAAACTGAGTCCTCAATCCTCAATACTCAATCTTCAATCCTTTTCCCGCAATCCCCAATTCTCAATCCTCAATACTCAATCCTCCATCCTGAACCTTCAATCCTCACCCTGCAATACCGAATCCTCCATACTCAAACCTCAATTGTAAATCCTCAGTCGAATATCGTCAGTTCTCAGTTTTCAATACTCAACCCTCAATCTTCAATTTTTAAATCTCAGTTCACAGGCATCAATCCTCGTCACTCTGTTCTCAACACTCAGTCCTGAGTCTTCAATAATCTATCCTCAATCCTTAATCTTCAATCCTCAATACTCAATCCTCAACCCTCAATCCCCAACCCTCAATCCTCAATTTTCAATCCTCTATCCTCAGTCCTCAATCGTCAATACTCAATCCTAAGTAATCAAGCCTCAATTCTCAATATTCAATTGTCAATCATCAAATCTCAAACCTCAAACCTCAGCCATCAGTCCTCAATCCTCAGTCCTCAATCGTCAATCCTCAATCGTCAGTCGTCAATGCTCAATCCTCAGCCATCAATCCTCAACCCTCAATCGCTTATCCTCAATCCTCAATCCTCAATCCTCAAACCTCAACCTTCAATCCTCAACACTTAATCCTCAATCCACAATCCTCAATCCTCAATTTTCAATCCTCAATCGTATATCCTCAATTCTCAGTTTTTAATACTCATTGCTCAATCCTCAGTACACGACACTCAATCTTCAATCCTCAATCCTCAATCCACAATCCTCAATCGTCAATCCTCAATCCTCAACCTTCAATCCTCAATACTCAATTTTCAATCCTCAATCCTCAATCCTCAATCCTCAATTCTCAATCCTCAATCCTCTGTCCTCAGTCCTCAAACCTCAATCCTCAACACTCAGCCCTCATCCTACATCTTCAATCCTTAATCATCAATCCTCAATCTTCAATCCTCAATATTCAACCATCGACCCTCAATCCTCAACCCTCAATCCTCAATCCTCAATCCTCAGTGATCAATACTCAATCTTTAATACACAATCCTCAATCCTCAATCCTCAATCCTCAATCCTCAATCCTCATTCCTCATTTCTCAAACCTCAATCCTCAACCCTCAGTCCTCATCCTCAATTCTCAATCCTCAATCCTCAAACATCAATCCTCAATCTTCAATCCTCAATAATCAATCTCCAATTCTAGATCCTCAATCCTCAATCCTCAATCCTCAATCCTCAATCCTCAATCCTCAATCCTCAATCCTCAATCCTCAATCCTCAATCCTCAATACTCAAAACTCAATCTTCAACCCTCAATACTCAATTCTCAATCCTCAATCCTCAATCCTCAATCCTCAATCCTCATTCTACAATCCTCAATACCCAATCCTCAATCTTCAATCTCCAAGCCTAAATTCGCAATCCTCAATCCTCAATCCTCAGACCTCAAGTATCAATACTCAACCCTCAGTCCTCGTCCTCAATCCACAACCCTCAATCCTTAATCGTTAATCTTCATACATCAATATTCAACCTTCAATCCTCAGTCCACAATCCTCAATGTTCAGTCCTCAATACCCAATCCTCAATCTTCAATCCTCAATCCTCAATCCTCAATCGTCTATCTTCAATCCTCAATACTCAATCTTCAATCCTCAATCCTCAATCCTCAATACTCAATCCTCATTCTTCAATCCTCAATACCCAATCCTCAATCTTCAATCCTCAACCCTTAATCCTCAATCCTCAATCCTCAATCCTCAATCCTCAATCCTCAATCGTCAATCCTCAACATCTCAACGCTGAGTCATGAATCCTCAACAATCAGTAATCAACACTCAATCTTCAATCATCAATCCTCAATCATCCATTCTCAATCCTCAATCTTCAATCATCAACACTCAATACTCAACCCTCAATGCTTAATCCTCAATCCTCAGTCCTGAATCCTCAATCCTCAATCCTCAATCGTCAATCCTCAATCCTCAATCCTCAATCCTCAATCGTCAATCCTCAATCCTCAACCATCAATCCTCAATCCTCAATCCACAATCCTCAATCCACAATCGTCAATCCTCAAACCTCAAACTTCAATCATCAACCCTTAATCCTCAATCCTCAATCCTCAATCCTCAATTTTCAATCCTCAATAGAATATCTTCAATTCTCAGGTTTCAGTACTCTGTCCTCAATCTTCAATCCTCAATCATCAATCCTAAATCCTCAATCCTCAATCCTCAATCCTCAATTCTCAGCCCTCAATAGAAAATCCTCAATTCCCAGTATTCAATACTCGATCCTCAACCTACAATTTTCAAATCTCAGTTCCCGTACATCAATTCTCAACACTCTATCCTCAACACTCAGTCCTCAATCATCAATCAACAATCCTCAAACCTCTATATTCAATCTTCAATCCTCGACACTCAATACTCAATCCTCAATCCTCAATCCCCAACACTCAATCCTCATCCCTCAGTAGTCAACCCTCAATACTCAATCCTCAATCCTCAATCTTCAATCCTCAATCCTCAATCTTCAATCCTCAATTCTCTGTCCTCAATCCTCTATACTCAATCCTCAATCCTCAATCCTCTATCCTCAATCCTCAATCCTCAATCCTCAATTGTCAATCCTCAATCCTCAGCCATCAATCCTCAATCCTCAATCCCCAATCATCAATCATCAATCCTCAATCCTCAATCCTCAATCTTCAATCCTCAACACTCAATCCTCAACGCTCAATCCTCAATCCTCAATCCTCAATCCTCAATCCTCAATCGTCAATCCTCAATCGTCTATCCTCAATCCTCAACCACCAATCCTCAATCCTCAATCCCCAAACCTCAATCCTCAATCGTCAATCCTCAAACCTCAGCCTTCAATCCTCAAACCTTGATCCTCAATCCTCAACCCTCTGTCCTCATTCTTCAATACTCAATCCTCAGTCCTCAGTCTTCAATCGTCAATCCTCAATCCTCAATCGTCAATCCTCAATCATCAACCATCAATCCCAAATCCACAATCCTCAATCCTCAATCCTCAATCCTCAATCCTCAATTCTCAGCCCTCAACAGAAAATCCTCAATTCCCAGTATTCAATACTCGATCCTCAACCTACAATCTTCAAATCTCAGTTCCCGTACATCAATTCTCAACACTCAGCCCTCATCCTACATCTTCAATCCTTAATCATCAATCCTCAATCTTCAATCCTCAATATTCAACCATCGACCCTCAATCCTCAACCCTCAATCCTCAATCCTCAATCCTCAGTGATCAATACTCAATCTTTAATACACAATCCTCAATCCTCAATCCTCAATCCTCAATCCTCAATCCTCATTCCTCATTTCTCAAACCTCAATCCTCAACCCTCAGTCCTCATCCTCAATTCTCAATCCTCAATCCTCAAACATCAATCCTCAATCTTCAATCCTCAATAATCAATCTCCAATTCTAGATCCTCAATCCTCAATCCTCAATCCTCAATCCTCAATCCTCAATCCTCAATCCTCAATCCTCAATACTCAAAACTCAATCTTCAACCCTCAATACTAAATTCTCAATCCTCAATCCTCAATCCTCAATCCTCAATCCTCATTCTACAATCCTCAATACCCAATCCTCAATCTTCAATCTCCAAGCCTAAATTCGCAATCCTCAATCCTCAATCCTCAGACCTCAAGTATCAATACTCAACCCTCAGTCCTCGTCCTCAATCCACAACCCTCAATCCTTAATCGTTAATCTTCATACATCAATATTCAACCTTCAATCCTCAGTCCACAATCCTCAATGTTCAGTCCTCAATACCCAATCCTCAATCTTCAATCCTCAATCCTCAATCCTCAATCGTCTATCTTCAATCCTCAATACTCAATCTTCAATCCTCAATCCTCAATCCTCAATACTCAATCCTCATTCTTCAATCCTCAATACCCAATCCTCAATCTTCAATCCTCAACCCTTAATCCTCAATCCTCAATCCTCAATCCTCAATCCTCAATCCTCAATCGTCAATCCTCAACATCTCAACGCTGAGTCATGAATCCTCAACAAACAGTAATCAACACTCAATCTTCAATCATCAATCCTCAATCATCCATTCTCAATCCTCAATCTTCAATCATCAACACTCAATACTCAACCCTCAATGCTTAATCCTCATTCCTCAGTCCTGAATCCTCAATCCTCAATCCTCAATCGTCAATCCTCAATCCTCAATCCTCAATCCTCAATCGTCAATCCTCAATCCTCAACCATCAATCCTCAATCCTCAATCCACAATCCTCAATCCACAATCGTCAATCCTCAAACCTCAAACTTCAATCATCAACCCTTAATCCTCAATCCTCAATCCTCAATCCTCAATTTTCAATCCTCAATAGAATATCTTCAATTCTCAGGTTTCAGTACTCTGTCCTCAATCTTCAATCCTCAATCATCAATCCTAAATCCTCAATCCTCAATCCTCAATCCTCAATTCTCAGCCCTCAATAGAAAATCCTCAATTCCCAGTATTCAATACTCGATCCTCAACCTACAATTTTCAAATCTCAGTTCCCGTACATCAATTCTCAACACTCTATCCTCAACACTCAGTCCTCAATCATCAATCAACAATCCTCAAACCTCTATATTCAATCTTCAATCCTCGACACTCAATACTCAATCCTCAATCCTCAATCCCCAACACTCAATCCTCATCCCTCAGTAGTCAACCCTCAATACTCAATCCTCAATCCTCAATCTTCAATCCTCAATCCTCAATCTTCAATCCTCAATTCTCTGTCCTCAATCCTCTATACTCAATCCTCAATCCTCAATCCTCTATCCTCAATCCTCAATCCTCAATCCTCAATTGTCAATCCTCAATCCTCAGCCATCAATCCTCAATCCTCAATCCCCAATCATCAATCATCAATCCTCAATCCTCAATCCTCAATCTTCAATCCTCAACACTCAATCCTCAACGCTCAATCCTCAATCCTCAATCCTCAATCCTCAATCCTCAATCGTCAATCCTCAATCGTCTATCCTCAATCCTCAACCACCAATCCTCAATCCTCAATCCCCAAACCTCAATCCTCAATCGTCAATCCTCAAACCTCAGCCTTCAATCCTCAAACCTTGATCCTCAATCCTCAACCCTCTGTCCTCATTCTTCAATACTCAATCCTCAGTCCTCAGTCTTCAATCGTCAATCCTCAATCCTCAATCCTCAATCTTCAGTACTCAATCATCAACCCTCAACCCTCCGACCTCAAACATCAATCCTCAATTTTCAATGCTCAATCCTCAATCCTCAATCCTCAGTCATCAGTTCTCAATCCTCAATATTCAATCCTCAATCCTCAGTCCTCAAGCCTTAATCCTCAATCCTCAATCCACAATCCTCAATCGTCAATCCTCAATCCTCAACCTTCAATCCTCAATACTCAATTTTCAATCCTCAATCCTCAATCCTCAATCCTCAATTCTCAATCCTCAATCCTCTGTCCTCAGTCCTCAAACCTCAATCCTCAACACTCAGCCCTCATCCTCCATCCTCAATCCTTAATCATCAATCCTCAATATTCAATCCTCAATATTCAATCATCAACCCTCAATCCTCAACCCTCAATCCTCAATCCTCAATCCTCAGTGATCAATACTCAACCTTTAATACACAATCCTCAATCCTCAATCCTCAATCCTCTTTCCTCATTTCTCAACCCTCAATCCTCAATCCTCAGTCCTCATCCTCAATTCTCAATTCTCAATCCTCAATCCTCAATCATCAATCCTCAATCTTCAATCCTCAATAATCAATCTCCAATTCTAGATCCTCAATCCTCAATCCTCAATCCTCAATCCTGAATCCTCAATCCTCAATCCTCAATCCTCAATCTTCAATCCTCAATACTCAATCTTCAATCCTCAATCCTCAATCCTCAATCCTCAATCCTCAGTCATTAATTATCAATGCTCAATATTCAATCCTCAATCCTCAGACCTCAAGCCTCAACACTCAATATTCAATTGTCAATCATAAACTCACAGCACTCAAACCTCACCCCTCAGTCCTCAATCCTCAGTCCTCAATCATCAACCATCAATCACCAATACTCAATCTTCAATCCTCATTACACAATCCTCAACCCTTAAACCTCAACCCTCAGTATTCAACCCTCAGTCATCAATCCTCAACACTCAATCGTCAATTCTCATTCCTCAATCTTCAATCCTCAACAGTCAATCCTCAATGCTCAAACCTCTATCCTCAATCCACAATCCTCAATCCTCAATCATCAATTCTCAATCCTCAATCTTCAATCCTCAACACTCAACCCTCAATGCTCAATACTCTATCCTCAATCCTCAATCCTCAATCCTCAATCCTCAATCCTCAATCCTCAATCCTCATTCTACAATCCTCAATACCCAATCCTCAATCTTCAATCTTCAAGCCTCAATTTGCAATCCTCAATCCTCAATCCTCAGACCTCAAGTATCAATACTCAACCCTCAGTCCTCGTCCTCAATCCACAACCCTCAATCCTCAATCGTTAATCTTCATTCATCAATATTCAACCTTCAATCCTCAATCCACAATCCTCAATGTTCAGTCCTCAATACCCAATCCTCAATCTTCAATCCTCAATCCTCAATCCTCAATCCTCAATCCTCAATCCTCAATCGTCTATCTTCAATCCGCAATACTCAATCTTCAATCCTCAATCCTCAATCCTCAATCCTCAATCCTCATTCTTCAATCCTCAATACCCAATCCTCAATCTTCAATCCTCAACCCTTAATCCTCAATCCTCAATCCTCAATCCTCAATCCTCAATCCTCAATCGTCAATCCTCAGCCCTCAACCCTGAGTCATCAATCCTCAACACTCAGTAATCAACCCTCAATCTTCAATCATCAATCCTCAATCATCCATTCTCAATCCTCAATCTTCAATCATCAACACTCAATACTCAACCCTCAATGCTTAATCCTCAATCCTCAATCCTCAATATTTAATTAACAATCCTGGATTCTGAAACCTCAATCGACAACCATCAGTACTCAATCCTCAATCTTCAATCCTCAAAGCTCTACCATCAATCCTCAATACTTAATCCTCAATCCTCAATCCTCAATCCTCAATCCTCAATCCTCAATCCTCAATCCTCAATCCTCAAACCTCAATCTTCAATCCTCTATACTCAATCCTCAATCCTCAGTCCTCGAGCCTCAATCCTCAATATTCAATTACCAATCCTGAATTCTGAAACCTCAGTCCTCAACCCTCAGTCCTCAATCCTCAATCGTCAATCCTCAAACCTCAACCATCAATCCTCAATCGTCAATCCTCAAGCCTCAACCATCAATCCTCAATCCTCAATCCCCAATCCTCAAACCACAATCGTCAATCCTCAAACCTCAAACTTCAATCCTCAACCCTTAATCCTCAATCCTCAATCCTCAATCCTCAATTTTCAATCCTCAATAGAATATCTTCGATTCTCAGTTTTCAATACTCTGTCCTCAGCCATCAATCCTCAATCCTCAATCCTCAATCCTCAATCCTCAATCCTCAACCCTCAATTCTCTGCCCTCAATAGAAAATCCTCAATTCCCAGTATTCAATACTCAATCCTCAACCTACAATCTTCAAATCTCAGTTCCCGAACATCAATTCTCAACTCTCTATCCTCAACACTCAGTCGTCAACCATCAATCAACAATCCTCAAACCTCTATATTCAATCTTCAACCCTCCACACTCAATACTCAATCCTCAATCCTCAATCCGCAACCCTCAAGCCTCAATTCTCAAACCTCAATCCTCAACCCTCAGTCCACAGTCCTCAATCCTCAACCTTCAGTCCTCTATCCTCAATCCTCAATTATCAATCCTAAATCCTCAAACTTCAACCTCAATCCTCAATCTTGAGACATGAATACACAATCCTCAATCTCCAATCCTCGAACCTCAATCGTCAATCCTCAATCCTCAAAACTGAGTCCTCAATCCTCAATACTCAATCTTCAATCCTTTTCCCGCAATCCCCAATTCTCAATCCTCAATACTCAATCCTCCATCCTGAACCTTCAATCCTCACCCTGCAATACCGAATCCTCCATACTCAAACCTCAATTGTAAATCCTCAGTCGAATATCGTCAGTTCTCAGTTTTCAATACTCAACCCTCAATCTTCAATTTTTAAATCTCAGTTCACAGGCATCAATCCTCGTCACTCTGTTCTCAACACTCAGTCCTGAGTCTTCAATAATCTATCCTCAATCCTTAATCTTCAATCCTCAATACTCAATCCTCAACCCTCAATCCCCAACCCTCAATCCTCAATTTTCAATCCTCTATCCTCAGTCCTCAATCGTCAATACTCAATCCTAAGTAATCAAGCCTCAATTCTCAATATTCAATTGTCAATCATCAAATCTCAAACCTCAAACCTCAGCCATCAGTCCTCAATCCTCAGTCCTCAATCGTCAATCCTCAATCGTCAGTCGTCAATGCTCAATCCTCAGCCATCAATCCTCAACCCTCAATCGCTTATCCTCAATCCTCAATCCTCAATCCTCAAACCTCAACCTTCAATCCTCAACACTTAATCCTCAATCCACAATCCTCAATCCTCAATTTTCAATCCTCAATCGTATATCCTCAATTCTCAGTTTTTAATACTCAATGCTCAATCCTCAGTACACGACACTCAATCTTCAATCCTCAATCCTCAATCCACAATCCTCAATCGTCAATCCTCAATCCTCAACCTTCAATCCTCAATACTCAATTTTCAATCCTCAATCCTCAATCCTCAATCCTCAATTCTCAATCCTCAATCCTCTGTCCTCAGTCCTCAAACCTCAATCCTCAACACTCAGCCCTCATCCTACATCTTCAATCCTTAATCATCAATCCTCAATCTTCAATCCTCAATATTCAACCATCGACCCTCAATCCTCAACACTCAATCCTCAATCCTCAATCCTCAGTGATCAATACTCAATCTTTAATACACAATCCTCAATCCTCAATCCTCAATCCTCAATCCTCAATCCTCATTCCTCATTTCTCAAACCTCAATCCTCAACCCTCAGTCCTCATCCTCAATTCTCAATCCTCAATCCTCAAACATCAATCCTCAATCTTCAATCCTCAATAATCAATCTCCAATTCTAGATCCTCAATCCTCAATCCTCAATCCTCAATCCTCAATCCTCAATCCTCAATCCTCAATCCTCAATCCTCAATCCTCAATCCTCAATACTCAAAACTCAATCTTCAACCCTCAATACTCAATTCTCAATCCTCAATCCTCAATCCTCAATCCTCAATCCTCATTCTACAATCCTCAATACCCAATCCTCAATCTTCAATCTCCAAGCCTAAATTCGCAATCCTCAATCCTCAATCCTCAGACCTCAAGTATCAATACTCAACCCTCAGTCCTCGTCCTCAATCCACAACCCTCAATCCTTAATCGTTAATCTTCATACATCAATATTCAACCTTCAATCCTCAGTCCACAATCCTCAATGTTCAGTCCTCAATACCCAATCCTCAATCTTCAATCCTCAATCCTCAATCCTCAATCGTCTATCTTCAATCCTCAATACTCAATCTTCAATCCTCAATCCTCAATCCTCAATACTCAATCCTCATTCTTCAATCCTCAATACCCAATCCTCAATCTTCAATCCTCAACCCTTAATCCTCAATCCTCAATCCTCAATCCTCAATCCTCAATCCTCAATCGTCAATCCTCAACATCTCAACGCTGAGTCATGAATCCTCAACAATCAGTAATCAACACTCAATCTTCAATCATCAATCCTCAATCATCCATTCTCAATCCTCAATCTTCAATCATCAACACTCAATACTCAACCCTCAATGCTTAATCCTCAATCCTCAGTCCTGAATCCTCAATCCTCAATCCTCAATCGTCAATCCTCAATCCTCAATCCTCAATCCTCAATCGTCAATCCTCAATCCTCAACCATCAATCCTCAATCCTCAATCCACAATCCTCAATCCACAATCGTCAATCCTCAAACCTCAAACTTCAATCATCAACCCTTAATCCTCAATCCTCAATCCTCAATCCTCAATTTTCAATCCTCAATAGAATATCTTCAATTCTCAGGTTTCAGTACTCTGTCCTCAATCTTCAATCCTCAATCATCAATCCTAAATCCTCAATCCTCAATCCTCAATCCTCAATTCTCAGCCCTCAATAGAAAATCCTCAATTCCCAGTATTCAATACTCGATCCTCAACCTACAATTTTCAAATCTCAGTTCCCGTACATCAATTCTCAACACTCTATCCTCAACACTCAGTCCTCAATCATCAATCAACAATCCTCAAACCTCTATATTCAATCTTCAATCCTCGACACTCAATACTCAATCCTCAATCCTCAATCCCCAACACTCAATCCTCATCCCTCAGTAGTCAACCCTCAATACTCAATCCTCAATCCTCAATCTTCAATCCTCAATCCTCAATCTTCAATCCTCAATTCTCTGTCCTCAATCCTCTATACTCAATCCTCAATCCTCAATCCTCTATCCTCAATCCTCAATCCTCAATCCTCAATTGTCAATCCTCAATCCTCAGCCATCAATCCTCAATCCTCAATCCCCAATCATCAATCATCAATCCTCAATCCTCAATCCTCAATCTTCAATCCTCAACACTCAATCCTCAACGCTCAATCCTCAATCCTCAATCCTCAATCCTCAATCCTCAATCGTCAATCCTCAATCGTCTATCCTCAATCCTCAACCACCAATCCTCAATCCTCAATCCCCAAACCTCAATCCTCAATCGTCAATCCTCAAACCTCAGCCTTCAATCCTCAAACCTTGATCCTCAATCCTCAACCCTCTGTCCTCATTCTTCAATACTCAATCCTCAGTCCTCAGTCTTCAATCGTCAATCCTCAATCCTCAATCGTCAATCCTCAATCATCAACCATCAATCCCAAATCCACAATCCTCAATCCTCAATCCTCAATCCTCAATCCTCAATTCTCAGCCCTCAACAGAAAATCCTCAATTCCCAGTATTCAATACTCGATCCTCAACCTACAATCTTCAAATCTCAGTTCCCGTACATCAATTCTCAACACTCTATCCTCAACACTCAGTCCTCAATCATCAATCAACAATCCTCAAACCTCTATATTCAATCTTCAATCCTCGGCACTCAATACTCAATCCTCAATCCTCAATCCCCAAAACTCAATCCCCAACCCTCAGTAGTCAACCCTCAATACTCAATCCTCAATCCTCAATCTTCAATCCTCAATCCTCAATCTTCAATCCTCAATTCTCTGTCCTCAATCCTCTATACTCAATCCTCAATCCTCAATCCTCTATCCTCAATCCTCAATCCTCAATCCTCAATTGTCAATCCTCAATCCTCAGCCATCAATCCTCAATCCTCAATCCCCAATCATCAATCATCAATCCTCAATCCTCAATCCTCAATCTTCAATCCTCAACATTCATTCCTCAATGCTCAATACTCAATCCTCAATCCTCAATCCTCAGTCATCAGTTCTCAATCCTCAATATTCAATCCTCAATCCTCAGTCCTCAAGCCTTAATCCTCAATCCTCAATCCTCAATCTTCAATCCTCAATACTCAATCCTCAATCCTCAGACCTCGATCCTCAATCCTCAATATTCAATTAACAATCCTGGATTCTGAAACCTCGTTCCACAACCCTCAGTACTCAATTCTCAATCTTCAATCCTCAAACCTCTACCATCAATCCTCAATACTTAATCCTCAATCCTCAATCCTCAATCCTCAATCCTCAATTCTCAGCCCTCAACAGAAAATCCTCAATTCCCAGTATTCAATACTCGATCCTCAACCTACAATCTTCAAATCTCAGTTCCCGTACATCAATTCTCAACACTCTATCCTCAACACTCAGTCCTCAATCATCAATCAACAATCCTCAAACCTCTATATTCAATCTTCAATCCTCGACACTCAATACTCAATCCTCAATCCTCAATCCCCAAAACTCAATCCTCAACCCTCAGTAGTCAACCCTCAATACTCAATCCTCAATCCTCAATCTTCAATCCTCAATCCTCAATCTTCAATCCTCAATTCTCTGTCCTCAATCCTCTATACTCAATCCTCAATCCTCAATCCTCTATCCTCAATCCTCAATCCTCAATCCTCAATTGTCAATCCTCAATCCTCAGCCATCAATCCTCAATCCTCAATCCCCAATCATCAATCATCAATCCTCAATCCTCAATCCTCAATCTTCAATCCTCAACATTCATTCCTCAATGCTCAATACTCAATCCTCAATCCTCAATCCTCAGTCATCAGTTCTCAATCCTCAATATTCAATCCTCAATCCTCAGTCCTCAAGCCTTAATCCTCAATCCTCAATCCTCAATCTTCAATCTTCAATACTCAATCCTCAATCCTCAGACCTCGATCCTCAATCCTCAATATTCAATTAACAATCCTGGATTCTGAAACCTCATTCCACAACCCTCAGTACTCAATTCTCAATCTTCAATCCTCAAACCTCTACCATCAATCCTCAATACTTAATCCTCAATCCTCAATCCTCAATCCTCAATCCTCAACATTTAATGCTCAATCCTCGATCCTCAATCCTCAGTCATTAATTATCAATCCTCAATATTCAATCCTCAATCCTCAGACCTCAAGCCTCGACACTCAATATTCAATTGTCAAACATAAACTCACAGCACTCAAACCTCACCCCTCAGTCCTCAACCCTCAGTCCTCAATCATCAACCATCAATCATCAATACTCAATCTTCAATCCTCAATCCTCAATCCTCAATCGTCAATCCTCAACCCTCAACCCTGAGTCATCAATCCTCAACACTCAGTAATCAACCCTCAATCTTCAATCATCAATCCTCAATCATCCATTCTCAATCCTCAATCTTCAATCATCAACACTCAATACTCAACCCTCAATGCTCAATCCTCAATCCTCAATCCTCAATCCTCAATCCTCAATCCTCAATCGTCAATCCTCAATCCTCAATCCTCAATCCTCAATCGTCAATCCTCAATCCTCAACCATCAATCCTCAATCCTCAATCCCCAATCCTCAATCCACAATCGTCAATCCTCAAACCTCAAACTTCAATCCTCAACCCTTAAACCTCAATCGTCAATACTCAATCCTCAATTTTCAATCCTCAATAGAATATCTTCAATTCTCAGTTTTCAATACTCTGTCCTCAATATTCAATCCTCAATCATCAATTCTCAATCCTCAATCTTCAATCCTCAACACTCAATCCTCAATGTTCAATCCTCAATCCTCAATTCTCAATCCTCAATCCTCAATCGTCAATCGTCAATCGTCTATCCTCAATCCTCAACCACCAATCCTCAATCCTCAATCCCCAAACCTCAATCCTCAATTGTCAATCCTCAAACCTCAATCCTCAATCCTCAATTCTCAGCCCACGATCCTCAATCCTCAATATTCAACTATCAATCCTGAATTCTGAAACCTCAATCCTCAACCCTCAGCCTTCAATCCTCAATCCTGAATAGAAAATCCTCAACTCTCAGTTTTCAATACTCAACCCTCAATCTTCAATTTTTAAATCTCAGTTCACAGACATCAATCCTCGTCACTCTGTTCTCAACACTCAGCCCTCAATCTTCAACCCTCCATCTTCGATCCTCAATCCTCATCTTCAATCCTCAAACTGCAGCCATCAGTACTCAATCCTGAATCCTCAATCGTCAATTCTCAAATCTCAATCCTCAACAGAATATCCTCAACTCTCAGTTTTCAATACTCTGTCCTCAATCATCAATTCTCAATCATCAATTCTCAATCCTCAATCTTCCATCCTCAACACTCAATCCTCAATGCTCAATCCTCAATCCTCAATCCTCAATCCTCAAACCTCAATCGTCAATCCTCAACCCTCAACCCTGAGTCATCAATCCTCAACACTCAGTAATCGCCCCTCAATCTTCAATCATCAATCCTCAATCATCCATCCTCAATCCTCAATCTTCAATCATCAACACTCAATACTCAACCCTCAATGCTCAATCCTCAATCCTCAATCCTCAATCCTCAATCCTCAATCCTCAATCGTCAATCCTCATTCCTCAATCCTCAATCCTCAATCGTCAATCCTCAATCCTCAACCATCAATCCTCTATCCTCAATCCTCAATCCTCAATCCTCAATCCTCAATCCTCAATCCTCAATCCTCAAATGTCAATCCTCAATCCTCAGCCATCAATCCTGAATCCTCAATCCCTAATCATCAATCATCAATCCTCAATCCTAAATCTTCAATCCTCAACATTCATTCCTCAATGCTCAATACTCAATCCTCAATCCTCAAACCTCAATCTTCAATCCTCTATACTCAATCCTCAATCCTCCGTCCTCAATTCTCTACCCTCAATCCTCAATGCTCAATCCTCAATACTGAACTCTCAATCCTCAATCCTCAATCCTCAATCTTGAATCCTCAATACTCAATCCTCAATCCTCAGACCTCGATCCTCAATCCTCAATTTTCAATTAACAATCCTGGATTCTGAAACCTCAATCGACAGCCCTCAGTTCTCAATCCTCAATCTTCAATCCTCAAACCTCTACCATCAATCCTCAATACTTAATCCTCAATCGTCAATCCTCAATGCTCAATAGAAAATCCTCAATTCTCTGTTTTAAATACTCAACCCTCAATCTTTAATTTTCAAATCTCAGTTCACAGACATCAATCCTCAACACCCTGTCCCCAACACTCAGTCCTCAAACTTCAATCATCAAGTCTCAATTCATTATCTTCAGTCATCAATCCTCAGTCCACAACATTCAATCCTCAATAATCAACACTCAATCCTCAATCCTCAATCCTCAACCCTCAATCCTCAATCCTCAATCCTCAATCCGCAATTCTCAATCCTCAATCCTCAATCCACAGTCCTCAATCCTCCGTCCTCAATTCTCTACCCTCAATCCTCAATGCTCAATCCTCAATACTCAATCCTCAATCCTCAAACCTCAATCCTCAACATTTAATGCTCAATCCTCGATCCTCAATCCTCAGTCATTAATTATCAATCCTCAATATTCAATCCTCAATCCTCAGACCTCAAGCCTCAACACTCAATATTCAATTGTCAATCATAAACTCACAGCGCTCAAACCTCACCCCTCAGTCCTCAATCCTCAGTCCTCAATCATCAACCATCAATCATCAATACTCAATCTTCAATCGTCATTACTCAATCCTCAACCCTTAAACCTCAACCCTCAGTATTCAACCCTCAGTCATCAATCCTCAACGCTCAATCATCAATTCTCAATCCTCAATCTTCAATCCTCAACAGTCAATCCTCAATGCTCAATCCTCTATCCTCAATCCTCAATCCTCAATCCTCAATCCTCAATCCTCAATCCTCATTCCTCACTTCTCAAACATCAATCCTCAACCCTCAGTCCTCATCCTCAATTCTCAATCCTCAATCCTCAATCATCAATCCTCAATCTTCAATCATCAATAATCAATCTCCAATTCTAGATCCTCAATCCTCAGTCCTCAATCCTCAATCCTCAATACCCAATCCTCAATCTTCAGTCCACAATCCTCAATCCTCAATCCTCAGTGATCAATACTCAATCTTTAATACACAATCCTCAATCCTCAATCCTCAATCCTCAATCCTCAATCCTCAATCCGCAATTCTCAATCCTCAATCCTCAATCCACAGACCTCAATCCTCCGTCCTCAATTCTCTACCCTCAATCCTCAATGCTCAATCCTCAATACTCAATCCTCAATCCTCAATCCTCAATCCTCAACATTTAATGCTCAATCCTCGATCCTCAATCCTCAGTCATTAATTATCAATCCTCAATATTCAATCCTCAATCCTCAGACCTCAAGCCTCAACACTCAATGTTCAATTGTCAATCATAAACTCACAGCACTCAAACCTCACCCCTCAGTCCTCAATCCTCGGTCCTCAATCATCAACCATCAATCATCAATACTCAATCTTCAATCATCATTACTCAATCCTCAACCCTTAAACCTCAACCATCATAATTCAACCCTCAGTCATCAATCCTCAACCCTCAATCATCAATTCTCAATCCCTCAATCTTCAATCCTCAACAGTCAATCCTCAATGCTCAATCCTCTATCCTCAATCCTCAATCCTCAATCCTCAATCCTCAATCCTCAATCCTCAATCCTCAATCCTCAATCCTCAATCCTCAATCCTCAAACCTCAATCTTCAATCCTCTATACTCAATCCTCAATCCTCAGTCCTCGAGCCTCAATCCTCAATATTCAATTACCAATCCTGAATTCTGAAACCTCAATCCTCAACCCTCAGTCCTCAATCCTCAATCGTCAATCCTCAAACCTCAACCATCAATCCTCAATCGTCAATCCTCAAGCCTCGACCATCAATCCTCAATCCTCAATCCCCAATCCTCAAACCACAATCGTCAATCCTCAAACCTCAAACTTCAATCCTCAACCCTTAATCCTCAATCCTCAATCCTCAATCCTCAATTTTCAATCCTCAATAGAATATCTTCGATTCTCAGTTTTCAATACTCTGTCCTCAGCCATCAATCCTCAATCCTCAATCCTCAATCCTCAATCCTCAATCCTCAACCCTCAATTCTCTGCCCTCAATAGAAAATCCTCAATTCCCAGTATTCAATACTCAATCCTCAACCTACAATCTTCAAATCTCAGTTCCCGAACATCAATTCTCAACTCTCTATCCTCAACACTCAGTCGTCAACCATCAATCAACAATCCTGAAACCTCTATATTCAATCTTCAACCCTCCACACTCAATACTCAATCCTCAATCCTCAATCCGCAACCCTCAAGCCTCAATTCTCAAACCTCAATCCTCAACCCTCAGTCCACAGTCCTCAATCCTCAACCTTCAGTCCTCTATCCTCAATCCTCAATTATCAATCCTAAATCCTCAAACTTCAACCTCAATCCTCAATCTTGAGACATGAATACACAATCCTCAATCTCCAATCCTCGAACCTCAATCGTCAATCCTCAATCCTCAAAACTGAGTCCTCAATCCTCAATACTCAATCTTCAATCCTTTTCCCGCAATCCCCAATTCTCAATCCTCAATACTCAATCCTCCATCCTGAACCTTCAATCCTCACCCTGCAATACCGAATCCTCCATACTCAAACCTCAATTGTAAATCCTCAGTCGAATATCGTCAGTTCTCAGTTTTCAATACTCAACCCTCAATCTTCAATTTTTAAATCTCAGCTCACAGACATCAATCCTCGTCACTCTGTTCTCAACACTCAGTCCTGAGTCTTCAATAATCTATCTTCAATCCTTAATCTTCAATCCTCAATACTCAATCCTCAACCCTCAATCCCCAACCCTCAATCCTCAATTTTCAATCCTCTATCCTCAGTCCTCAATCGTCAATACTCAATCCTAAGTAATCAAGCCTCAATTCTCAATATTCAATTGTCAATCATCAAATCTCAAACCTCAAACCTCAGCCATCAGTCCTCAATCCTCAGTCCTCAATCGTCAATCCTCAATCGTCAGTCGTCAATGCTCAATCCTCAGCCATCAATCCTCAACCCTCAATCGCCTATCCTCAATCCTCAATCCTCAATCCTCAAACCTCAACCTTCAATCCTCAACACTTAATCCTCAATCCACAATCCTCAATCCTCAATTTTCAATCCTCAATCGTATATCCTCAATTCTCAGTTTTTAATACTCAATGCTCAATCCTCAGTACACGACACTCAATCTTCAATCCTCAATACTCAATCCTCAATCCTCAGACCTCGATCCTCAATCCTCAATATTCAATTAACAATCCTGGATTCTGAAACCACAATCCACAACCCTCAGTACTCAATCCTCAATCTTCAATCCTCAAACCTCAACCATCAATCCTCAATCGTCAATCCTCAAGCCTCAACCATCAATCATCAATCCTCAATCCTCAATCCTCAATCCTCAATTCTCAAATCTCAATCCTCAACCCTTAGCCCTCATCCTCAACTCTCAATTCTTAATCCTCAATCCTCAATCCTCAATCCTCAATCTTCAATCCTCAATAATCAATCCTCAATACTCAGTCTTCAATCCTCAATCCTCAATTCTCAATCCTCAGTACGCAATCCTCAATCATCAGTCCTCAATCTTAAATACTCAATCCTCAATCCTCAATCCTCAATCCTCAATACTCAACCTACAATCCTCCATACTCAATCTTCAATCCTCAATCCTCAATCATCAATCCTCAATACTCAATCCTCAGTCATCAATCCTCAATCTTCAATACTCAATCCTCAATCCTCAATCCTCAATCCTCAATCCTCAGTCCTCAATCCACAATCATCAATCCTCAATCTTCAATACTCAATCCTCAATCCTCAATCCTCAATCCTCAATACTCGATCTTCAATCCTCAACCCTCAATCCTCAATCCTCAACCCTCAGCCCTCATCCTCAATACTCAATCCTGAATCCTCAAACCTCAATCTTCAATCCTCAATACTCAGTCTTTAATCCTCAATCCTCAATCCTCAATCCTCAATCCTCAATCCTCAAACCTCAATTCTCAATCCTCAATCCTCAACACTCAGCCCGCAGCCTCAATCCTCAATCCTGAATCCTCAATCCTCAATCCTCAATCTTCAATCCTCAATACTCAGTCTTCAATCCTCAATCCTCAATCCTCAATCCTCAGTCCTCAATCCACAATCATCAATCTTCAATCCTCAATCCTCAATTCTCAATCCTCAATCCTCAGTCCTCAGTCCTCAAACCTCAGTCCTCAAACCTCAGCCATCATCCTCAATCGTCAATCCTTGTTCCTCAATCCTCAATCCTCAATCCTCAATCGCCAATCCTCAATCCTCAATCCTCAATCCTCAATCGTCAATCCTCAAGCCTCGACCATCAATCCTCAATCCTCAATCCCCAATCCTCAAACCACAATCGTCAATCCTCAAACCTCAAACTTCAATCCTCAACCCTTAATCCTCAATCCTCAATCCTCAATCCTCAATTTTCAATCCTCAATAGAATATCTTCGATTCTCAGTTTTCAATACTCTGTCCTCAGCCATCAATCCTCAATCCTCAATCCTCAATCCTCAATCCTCAATCCTCAACCCTCAATTCTCTGCCCTCAATAGAAAATCCTCAATTCCCAGTATTCAATACTCAATCCTCAACCTACAATCTTCAAATCTCAGTTCCCGAACATCAATTCTCAACTCTCTATCCTCAACACTCAGTCGTCAACCATCAATCAACAATCCTGAAACCTCTATATTCAATCTTCAACCCTCCACACTCAATACTCAATCCTCAATCCTCAATCCGCAACCCTCAAGCCTCAATTCTCAAACCTCAATCCTCAACCCTCAGTCCACAGTCCTCAATCCTCAACCTTCAGTCCTCTATCCTCAATCCTCAATTATCAATCCTAAATCCTCAAACTTCAACCTCAATCCTCAATCTTGAGACATGAATACACAATCCTCAATCTCCAATCCTCGAACCTCAATCGTCAATCCTCAATCCTCAAAACTGAGTCCTCAATCCTCAATACTCAATCTTCAATCCTTTTCCCGCAATCCCCAATTCTCAATCCTCAATACTCAATCCTCCATCCTGAACCTTCAATCCTCACCCTGCAATACCGAATCCTCCATACTCAAACCTCAATTGTAAATCCTCAGTCGAATATCGTCAGTTCTCAGTTTTCAATACTCAACCCTCAATCTTCAATTTTTAAATCTCAGCTCACAGACATCAATCCTCGTCACTCTGTTCTCAACACTCAGTCCTGAGTCTTCAATAATCTATCTTCAATCCTTAATCTTCAATCCTCAATACTCAATCCTCAACCCTCAATCCCCAACCCTCAATCCTCAATTTTCAATCCTCTATCCTCAGTCCTCAATCGTCAATACTCAATCCTAAGTAATCAAGCCTCAATTCTCAATATTCAATTGTCAATCATCAAATCTCAAACCTCAAACCTCAGCCATCAGTCCTCAATCCTCAGTCCTCAATCGTCAATCCTCAATCGTCAGTCGTCAATGCTCAATCCTCAGCCATCAATCCTCAACCCTCAATCGCCTATCCTCAATCCTCAATCCTCAATCCTCAAACCTCAACCTTCAATCCTCAACACTTAATCCTCAATCCACAATCCTCAATCCTCAATTTTCAATCCTCAATCGTATATCCTCAATTCTCAGTTTTTAATACTCAATGCTCAATCCTCAGTACACGACACTCAATCTTCAATCCTCAATACTCAATCCTCAATCCTCAGACCTCGATCCTCAATCCTCAATATTCAATTAACAATCCTGGATTCTGAAACCACAATCCACAACCCTCAGTACTCAATCCTCAATCTTCAATCCTCAAACCTCAACCATCAATCCTCAATCGTCAATCCTCAAGCCTCAACCATCAATCATCAATCCTCAATCCTCAATCCTCAATCCTCAATTCTCAAATCTCAATCCTCAACCCTTAGCCCTCATCCTCAACTCTCAATTCTTAATCCTCAATCCTCAATCCTCAATCCTCAATCTTCAATCCTCAATAATCAATCCTCAATACTCAGTCTTCAATCCTCAATCCTCAATTCTCAATCCTCAGTACGCAATCCTCAATCATCAGTCCTCAATCTTAAATACTCAATCCTCAATCCTCAATCCTCAATCCTCAATACTCAACCTACAATCCTCCATACTCAATCTTCAATCCTCAATCCTCAATCATCAATCCTCAATACTCAATCCTCAGTCATCAATCCTCAATCTTCAATACTCAATCCTCAATCCTCAATCCTCAATCCTCAATCCTCAGTCCTCAATCCACAATCATCAATCCTCAATCTTCAATACTCAATCCTCAATCCTCAATCCTCAATCCTCAATACTCGATCTTCAATCCTCAACCCTCAATCCTCAATCCTCAACCCTCAGCCCTCATCCTCAATACTCAATCCTGAATCCTCAAACCTCAATCTTCAATCCTCAATACTCAGTCTTTAATCCTCAATCCTCAATCCTCAATCCTCAATCCTCAATCCTCAAACCTCAATTCTCAATCCTCAATCCTCAACACTCAGCCCGCAGCCTCAATCCTCAATCCTGAATCCTCAATCCTCAATCCTCAATCTTCAATCCTCAATACTCAGTCTTCAATCCTCAATCCTCAATCCTCAATCCTCAGTCCTCAATCCACAATCATCAATCTTCAATCCTCAATCCTCAATTCTCAATCCTCAATCCTCAGTCCTCAGTCCTCAAACCTCAGTCCTCAAACCTCAGCCATCATCCTCAATCGTCAATCCTTGTTCCTCAATCCTCAATCCTCAATCCTCAATCGCCAATCCTCAATCCTCAATCCTCAATCCTCAATCGTCAATCCTCAATCCTCAACCATCAATCCTCAATCCTCAATCCCCAATCCTCAATCCACAATCGTCAATCCTCAACCCTCAATCGCCTATCCTCAACCCTCAATCCTCAATCCTCAAACCTCAACCTTCAATCCTCAACACTTAATCCTCAATCCACAATCCTCAATCCTCAATTTTCAATCCTCAATAGAATATCCTCAATTCTCAGTTTTTAATACTCAATACTCAATCCTCAGTACACGACACTCAATCTTCAATCCTCAATCCTCAATCGTCATTCCTCAATCCTCAACCATCAATCCTCAATCATCAATCATCAATCCTCAATCTACAATCCACAATTCTCAATCCCCAACCCTCAATCCTCATCCCTCAGTAGTCAACCCTCAATACTCAATCCTCAATAATCAATATACAATCCTCAACCCTCAATCTTCAATCCTCAATTCTCTCTCCTCAATCCTATATCCTCAATCCTCAATCCTCAATCCTCAATCCTCAATCCTCAATCCTCAATCCTCAATCCTCAATTGTCAATCCTCAATCCTCAGCCATCAATCCTCAATCCTCAATCCCCAATCATCAATCATCAATCCTCAATCCTCAATCTTCAATCCTCAACATTCATTCCTAAATGCTCAATACTCTATCCTCAATCCTCAATCCTCAATCCTCAATCCTCAATCCTCAATCATCCGTCCTCAAACCTCAATCCTCAATCCTCAATCCTCAATACTCGATCATCAATCCTCAGTCCTCAAGCCTCAACACTCAATATTCAAGTGTTAATCATAAACTCACAGCACTCAAACCTCACCCATCATTCCTCAATCCTCAGTCCTCAATCTTCAATCATCAATAGTCAATTCTCAATCTTCAATCCTCATTCCTCAATCCTCAACCCTCAATCCTCAACCCTCAGTAATCAATCCTCAGTCCTCAATCCTCAATCCTCAATCATCAATTCTCAATCCTCAATCTTCAATCCTCAACACTCAACCCTCAATGCTCAATACTCTATCCTCAATCCTCAATCCTCAATCCTCAATCCTCAATCCTCAATCCTCAATCCTCAATCCTCAATCCTCAATCCTCAATCCTCAATCCTCAATCGTCAATCCTCAATCCTCAACCATCAATCCTCAATCCTCAATCCACAATCCTCAATCCACAATCGTCAATCCTCAAACCTCAAACTTCAATCCTCAACCCTTAATCCTCAATCCTCAATCCTCAATTTTCAATCCTCAATAGAATATCTTCAATTCTCAGTTTTCAATACTCTGTCCTCAATCTTCAATCATCAAACCTCAGCATTCAATCCTCAAACCTTGATCCTCAATCCTCAACCCTCTGTCCTCATTCTTCAATACTCAATCCTCAGTCCTCAGTCTTCAATCGTCAATCCTCAATCCTCAATCGTCAATCCTCAATCATCAACCATCAATCCTAAATCCTCAATCCTCAATCCTCAATCCTCAATCCTCAATCCTCCATTCTCAGCCCTCAATAGAAAATCCTCAATTCCCAGTATTCAATACTCGATCCTCAACCTACAATCTTCAAATCTCAGTTCCCGTACATCAATTCTCAACACTCTATCCTCAACACTCAGTCCTCAATAATCAATCAACAATCCTCAAACCTCTATATTCAATCATCAATCCTCGACACTCAATACTCAATCCTCAATCCTCAATCCACAACACTCAATCCTCAACCCTCAGTAGTCAACCCTCAATACTCAATCCTCAATCCTCAATCTTCAATCCTCAGTCCTCAATCTTCAATCCTCAATTCTCTGTCCTCAATCCTCTATCCTCAATCCTCAATCCTCAATCCTCAATCCTCAATCCTCAATTCTCAATCTTCAATCCTCAACATTCATTCCTCAATGCTCAATACTCAATCCTCAATCCTCAATCCTCAGTCATCAGTTCTCAATCCTCAATATTCAATCCTCAATCCTCAGTCCTCAAGCCTTAATCCTCAATCCTCAATCCTCAATCTTCAATCCTCAATACTCAATCCTCAATCCTCAGACTTCGATCCTCAATCCTCAATATTCAATTAACAATCCTGGATTCTGAAACCACAATCCACAACCCTCAGTACTCAATCCTCAATCTTCAATCCTCAAACCTCTACCATCAATCCTCAATACTTAATCCTCAAACCTCAATCCTCAATGCTCAATAGAAAATCCTCAATTCTCTGTTTTCAATACTCAACCCTCAATCTTTAATTTTCAAATCTCAGTTCACAGACATCAATCCTCAACACTCTGTCCTCAACACTCCGTCCTCAATCTTCAATCATCAAATCTCAATTCGTTATCTTCAGTCATGAATCCTCAGTCCACAACATTCAATCCTCAATAATCAACACTCAATCCTCAATCCTCAATCCTCAATCCTCAATCCTCAATCCTCAATCCTCAATCCTCAATCCTCAATCCTCAATCCTCAATCCACAGTCCTCAATCCTCTGTCCTCAATTCTCTACCCTCAATCCTCAATGCTCAATCCTCAATACTCAACCCTCAATCCTCAATCCTCAATCCTCAACATTTAATGCTCAATCCTCGATACTCAATCCTCAGTCATTAATTATCAATCCTCAATATTCAATCCTCAATCCTCGGACCTCAACCCTCAACACTCAATATTCAATTGTCAATCATAAACTCACAGCACCCACACCTCACCCCTCAGTCCTCAATCCTCAGTCCTCAATCATCAACCATCAATCATCAATACTCAATCTTCAATCCTCATTACTCAATCCTCAACCCTTAAACCTCAACCCTCAGTATTCAACCCTCAGTCATCAATCCTCAACCCTCAATCATCAATTCTCAATCCTCAATCTTCAATCCTCAACAGTCAATCCTCAATGCTCAATACTCTATCCTCAATCCTCAATCCTCAATCCTCAATTCTCAATCCTCAATCCTCAATCCTCAATCCTCAATCCTCAATCCTCAATCCTCAAACCTCAATCTTCAATCCTCTATACTCAATCCTCAATCCTCAGTCCTCGAGCCCCAATCCTCAATATTCAATTACAAGTCCCGAATTCTGAAACCTCAATCCTCAACCATCAGTCCTCAATCCTCAATCGTCAATCCTCAAACCTCAACCATCAATCCTCAATCGTCAATCCTCAAGCCTCAACCATCAATCATCAATCCTCAATCCTCAATCCTCAATCCTCAATTCTCAAATCTCAATCCTCAACCCTTAGCCCTCATCCTCAACTCTCAATTCTTAATCCTCAATCCTCAATCCTCAATCCTCAATCTTCAATCCTCAATAATCAATCCTCAATACTCAGTCTTCAATCCTCAATCCTCAATTCTCAATCCTCAGTACGCAATCCTCAATCATCAGTCCTCAATCTTAAATACTCAATCCTCAATCCTCAATCCTCAATCCTCAATACTCAACCTACAATCCTCCATACTCAATCTTCAATCCTCAATCCTCAATCATCAATCCTCAATACTCAATTCTCAGTCATCAATCCTCAATCTTCAATACTCAATCCTCAATCCTCAATCCTCAATCCTCAATCCTCAGTCCTCAATCCACAATCATCAATCCTCAATCTTCAATACTCAATCCTCAATCCTCAATCCTCAATCCTCAATACTCGATCTTCAATCCTCAACCCTCAATCCTCAATCCTCAACCCTCAGCCCTCATCCTCAATACTCAATCCTGAATCCTCAAACCTCAATCTTCAATCCTCAATACTCAGTCTTCAATCCTCAATCCTCAATCCTCAATCCTCAATCCTCAATCCTCAAACCTCAAGTCTCAATCCTCAATCCTCAACACTCAGCCCGCAGCCTCAATCCTCAATCCTGAATCCTCAATCCTCAATCCTCAATCTTCAATCCTCAATACTCAGTCTTCAATCCTCAATCCTCAATCCTCAATCCTCAGTCCTCAATCCACAATCATCAATCTTCAATCCTCAATACTCAATTCTCAATCCTCAATCCTCAGTCCTCAGTCCTCAAACCTCAGTCCTCAAACCTCAGCCATCATCCTCAATCGTCAATCCTTGTTCCTCAATCCTCAATCCTCAATCCTCAATCGCCAATCCTCAATCCTCAATCCTCAATCCTCAATCGTCAATCCTCAATCCTCAACCATCAATCCTCAATCCTCAATCCCCAATCCTCAATCCACAATCGTCAATCCTCAACCCTCAATCGCCTATCCTCAATCCTCAATCCTCAATCCTCAAACCTCAACCTTCAATCCTCAACACTTAATCCTCAATCCACAATCCTCAATCCTCAATTTTCAATCCTCAATAGAATATCCTCAATTCTCAGTTTTTAATACTCAATACTCAATCCTCAGTACACGACACTCAATCTTCAATCCTCAATCCTCAATCGTCATTCCTCAATCCTCAACCATCAATCCTCAATCATCAATCATCAATCCTCAATCTACAATCCACAATTCTCAATCCCCAACCCTCAATCCTCATCCCTCAGTAGTCAACCCTCAATACTCAATCCTCAATCCTCAATATACAATCCTCAACCCTCAATCTTCAATCCTCAATTCTCTGTCCTCAATCCTCAATCCTCAATCCTCAATCCTCAATCCTCAATCCTCAATCCTCAATTGTCAATCCTCAATCCTCAGCCATCAATCCTCAATCCTCAATCCCCAATCATCAATCATCAATCCTCAATCCTCAATCTTCAATCCTCAACATTCATTCCTAAATGCTCAATACTCTATCCTCAATCCTCAATCCTCAATCCTCAATCCTCAATCCTCAATCATCCGTCCTCAAACCTCAATCCTCAATCCTCAATCCTCAATACTCGATCATCAATCCTCAGTCCTCAAGCCTCAACACTCAATATTCAATTGTTAATCATAAACTCACAGCACTCAAACCTCACCCATCATTCCTCAATCCTCAGTCCTCAATCTTCAATCATCAATAGTCAATTCTCAATCTTCAATCCTCATTCCTCAATCCTCAATCCTCAATCCTCAATCCTCAAACCTCAATTCTCAATCCTCAATCCTCAACACTCAGCCCTCATCCTCAATCCTCAATCCTGAATCCTCAATCCTCAATCTTCAATACTCAATCCTCAATCCTCAATCCTCAATCCTCAATCCTCAATCCTCAATCCTCATTCCTCAAACCTCAATCCAACCCTCTGTCCTCAATCTTCAATACTCAATCCTCAATCATCAATCCTCAATCCTCAATCCTCAATCCTCATTCCACAAACCTCAATCCTCAACCCTCAGTCCTCATCCTCAATTCTCAATTCATAATCCTCAATCCTCAGTCCTCAATCTTCAATCCTCAAAATTCAATCCTCAATACTCATTCTTCAATCCTCAATACTCAGTCTTCAATCCTCAATCCTCAATCCTCAATCCTCAATCCTCAGTCCTCAATCCACAATCATCAATCCTCAATCTTCAATACTCAACCATCAATCCTCAACCGTCAATCCTCAAGCCTCAACCATCAATCATCAATCCTCAATCCTCAATCCTCAATCCTCAATTCTCAAATCTCAATCCTCAACCCTTAGCCCTCATCCTCAATTCTCAATTCTTAATCCTCAATCCTCAATCCTCAATCCTCAATCTTCAATCCTCAATACTCAGTCTTCAATCCTCAATCCTCAATCCTCAATCCTCAGTCCTCAATCCACAATCATCAATCCTCAATCCTCAATCCTCAATTCTCAATCCTCAATCCTCAGTCCTCAGTCCTCAAACCTCAGTCCTCAAACCTCAGCCATCATCCTCAATCGTCAATCCTTGTTCCTCAATCCTCAATCCTCAATATTCAATCCTCCATACTCAATCTTCAATCCTCAATCCTCAATCATCAATCCTCAATACTCAATCCTCAGTCATTAATCCTCAATCTTCAATACTCAATCCTCAATCATCAATCCTCAACCCTCAGTCCTCATCCTCAATTCTCAATTCGTAATCCGCAATCCTCAATCCTCAATCTTCAATCCTCAAAATTCAATCCTCAATACTCATTCTTCAATCCTCAATACTCAGTCTTCAATCCTCAATCCTCAATCCTCAATCCTCAATCCTCAGTCCTCAATCCACAATCATCAATCCTCAATATTCAATACTCAACCATCAATCCTCAATCGTCAATCCTCAAGCCTCAACCATCAATCATCAATCCTCAATCCTCAATCCTCAATCCTCAATTCTCAAATCTCAATCCTCAACCCTTAGCCCTCATCCTCAATTCTCAATTCTTAATCCTCAATCCTCAATCCTCAATCCTCAATCTTCAATCCTCAATAATCAATCCTCAATACTCAGTCTTCAATCCTCAATCCTCAATTCTCAATCCTCAGTACGCAATCCTCAATCATCAGTCCTCAATCTTAAATACTCAATCCTCAATCCTCAATCCTCAATCCTCAATACTCAACCTACAATCCTCCATACTCAATCTTCAATCCTCAATCCTCAATCATCAATCCTCAATACTCAATCCTCAATCCTCAATCCTCAATCCTCAATCCTCAATCCTCAATCCTCATTCTCCAATCCTCAATACCCAATCCTCAATCTTCAATCCTCAATCCTCAATCCTCAATCCTTAATCCTCAATCTTCAATCCTCAATCCCCAGTCCAAAATCTTCAATCCTCAATGCTCAATCCTCAATCCTAAATCCTCAGTCATCAGTCCTCAATCCTCAATCCCCAAACCTGAATCCTCAACCGTCAGTCCTCGTCCTCAAACCTCAATCCCGAATCCTCAATCCTGAATCGTCAATCTTCAGCCCTCAGTCCTCAGCAATCAATTGTCAATCCTCAGTCCTCATTAGAATATCCTCAATTCACAGATTTCAGTACTCAATCCCCAATCTTCAATCTTCAAATCTCAGTCTACAAACATCAACTCGCATCACTCAAAACTCAACACTCAGTCCTCAATCTTCAGTCCTCAATCCTCAATCCTCAATCTTTAATCCTCAATACTCAATCTTCAATACTCAATCCTCAATTCTCAATCCTCAGTCCTCAATCCTCAATCGCCAATCCTCAATCCCCAATCCTCAATCATCAATCCTCAGTCCTCAATTCTCAATCATCAATATTCAATGATCAATCCTCAATACTCAACCATCAATCCTCAACCCTCAATCCCCAAACCACAATCCTCAATCCTCAATCATCAACCTTCAATTCTCAATACTCAATCTTCAATCCTCAATTCCCAATCCTCAATCGTCAATCCTCAATCCTCAATCCTCAGTCATCAATACTCAATCATCAATACTCAATCCTCAATCCTCAATCCTCAATCCTCAATCCTCAATCCTCAATCCTCATTCCTCAAACCTCAATCTTCAATCCTCAATAATCAATCTCCTATCCTAGATCATCAATCCCCAATACTCTATCCTTAATCCTCAATATTCAATCCTCTATTCCCAGTCCACAATCTTCAGTCCCCAAAGCTGAATAATCAATCCTCAATCCTCAGTCCTCAATCGTCAATCATCAGTCCACAATCTTCAATACTCAATCCTCAATCCTCAATCCTCAATCCTCGATCCTCAATCCTCAATCATCAATCCTGAATCTTCAATACTCAATCTTCAATCCTCAATGCTCAATCCTCAATCCTCAATCCTCATTCTTCAATACTCAATACCCAATCCTCAATCTTCAATCCCCAATCCTCAATCCTCAATTCTCAATCCTCAATCCTCATTCCTCAGACCTCAAATATCAATACTCAGCCCTCACTCCTTGTCCTCAATCCACAACACTCAATCCTCAATCCCCAATCTTCAATCATCAATATTCAATCTTCAATCCTCAATCCTCAATCCTCAATCCTCAATCCTCAATCCTCAATCCTCAATATTCAATCCCCAATACTCAATCTTCAATCCTCAATCCTCGATCCTCAATCCTCATTCTACAATCCTCAATACCCAATCCTCAATCTTCTATCCTCAATCCTCAATCCTCAATTCTCAATCCCCAATCCTCAGTCCTCAGTCCTCAAACCTCAATCCTCAACCCTCAGACCTCATCGTCAATCCTCAATCCTCAAACCTCAATCCACAACCTTCAATCCTCAGTACTCAATCTTCAATCGTCAATCCTCAGTTCTCAATCCTCAGTCCTCAATCCTCAATTCTCAGTCCTCAATCCTCAACCCTCAGCCCTCATCCTCAATTCTCAATCCTGAATCCTCAATCCTCAATCCTCAATCTTCAATCCTCAATACTCAGTCTTCAATCCTCAATCCTCAATCCTCAATACTCAGTCCTCAATCCACAATCATCAATCCTCAATCTTCAATACTCAATCCTCAATCCTCAATCTTCAATACTCAATACTCAATCTTCAATCCTCAATCCTCAATTCTCAATCCTCAGTCCTCAATCCTCAGTCCTCATCCTCAATTCTCAATCCTCAATCCTCGTTCCTCAAACCTCAAACCTCAGTCCTCAAACCTCAGCCATCATCCTCAATCGTCCATTCTCGTTCCTCAATCCTCAATCCTCAATATTCAATCCTCCATACTCAATCTTCAATCCTCAATCCTCAATCATCAATCCTCAATCCTCAATCCTCAGTCATCAATCCTCAATCTTCAATACTCAATCCTCAATCCTCAATCCTCAGACGTCAATCCTCAATCTTCAATACTCAATCGTCAATCCTCAGTCCTCAATCCTCAATCCTCAATCCTCGTTCCTCAAACCTCAATCCTCAACCCTCAGTCCTCATCCTCAATTCTCAATCCTCAATCATCGTTCCTCAAACCTCAATCCTCAACCCTCAGTCCTCATCCTCAATCATCAATCCTCAATCTTCAATACTCAATCCTCAATCCTCAATCCTCAATCCTCAATACTCAATCTTCAATCCTCAATCCTCAATCCTGAATCCTCAATCCTCAATCCTCAGACATCAATCCTCAATCTTCAATACTCAATCGTCAATCCTCAGTCCTCAATCCTCAATCCTCAATCCTCGTTCCTCAAACCTCAATCCTCAACCCTCAGTCCTCATCCTCAATTCTCAATCCTCAATCATCGTTCCTCAAACCTCAATCCTCAACCCTCAGTCCTCATCCTCAATTCACAATTCTCAATCCTCAAACCTCAACCTTCAATCCTCAATACTCAATCCACAATCCTCAATACTCAGTCTTCAATCCTCAATCCTCAATCCTCAACCCTCAATCCTCAATCCTCAGTCCGCAATCCTCAATCATCAATCCTCAATCATCAATACTCAATCCTCAATCCTCAATCCTCAATCCTCAATACTCAATCTTCAATCCTCAATCCTCAATCCTGAATCCTCAATCCTCAATCCTCAGACATCAATCCTCAATCTTCAATACTCAATCGTCAATCCTCAGACCTCAATCCTCAATCCTCAATCCTCGTTCCTCAAACCTCAATCCTCAACCCTCAGTCCTCATCCTCAATTCTCAATTCTTACTCCTCAATCCTCAATCCTCAATCTTCAATCCTCAAAATTCAATCCTCAATACTCAATCTTCAATCCTCAATACTCAGTCTTCAATCCTCAATCCTCAATCCTCAATCCTCAATCCTCAATCCTCAGTCCGCAATCCTCAATCATCAATCCTCAATCTTCAATACTCAATCCTCAATCCTCAATCCTCAATCCTCAATACTCAATCTTCAATCCTCAATCCTCAATCCTGAATCCTCAATCCTCAATCCTCAGACATCAATCCTCAATCTTCAATACTCAATCGTCAATCCTCAGTCCTCAATCCTCATTCCTCAATCCTCGTTCCTCAAACCTCAATCCTCAACCCTCAGTCCTCATCCTCAATTCTCAATCCTCAATCATCGTTCCTCAAACCTCAATCCTCAACCCTCAGTCCTCATCCTCAATTCACAATTCTCAATCCTCAAACCTCAATCTTCAATCCTCAATACTCAATCCACAATCCTCAATACTCAACCATCAATCCTCAATTCTCAATACTCAATAGAATATCCTGAATTCTCAGTATTCAATACTCAAACCTAAACGCTCAACCCTCAGCCCTCATCCTCCATCCTCAATCCTCAATCCTCAAACCTCAATCTTCAATCCTCAATACTCAATCTTCGATTCTCAATCCTCAATCCTCAATCCTCAATCCCAGTCCTCAATCTTCAATCCTCAATCCTCAATCCTCAATCCTCAATCCTCAATCCTCAATGATCAATCCTCAATCTTCAACACTCAATCCTCAATCCTCAATACTCGATCCTCAATCTTCAATCCACAATCCTAAATCCTCGATCCTCAATCCTCAATCCTCAATACTCAACCTTCTATCCTCCATACTGAATCTTCAATCCTCAATCCTCAATCATCAATCCTCAATCCTCAATCCTCAATCCTCAGTCATCCATCCTCAATCTTCAATACTCAATCCTCAATCCTCAATCCTCAATCCTCAATCCTTAGTCCTCAATCCAACAATCATCAATCCTCAATCTTCAATACTCAATCCTCAATCCTCAATCCTCAATCTTCAGTCATCAGTCCTCAATCCTCAATCCTCAAACCTGAATCCTCAACCGTCAGTCCTCGTCCTCAAACCTCAATCCCGAATCCTCAATCCTGAATCGTCAATCTTCAGCCCTCAGTCCTCAGCAATCAATTGTCAATCCTCAGTCCTCATTAGAATATCCTCAATTCACAGTTTTCAGTACTCAATCCCCAATCTTCAATCTTCAAATCTCAGTCTACAAACATCAATTCGCATCACTCAAAACTCAACACTCAGTCCTCAATCTTCAGTCCTCAATCCTCAATCCTCAAGCTTTAATTCTCAATACTCAATCTTCAATCCTCAATCCTCAATTCTCAATCCTCAGTCCTCAATCCTCAATCCCCAATCCTCAATCTTCAATCCTCAGTCCTCAATCCTCAATCATCAATATTCAATGATCAATCCTCAATACTCAACCTTCAATCCTCAACCCTCAATCCCCAAACCACAATCCCCAATCCTCAATCATCAACTTTCAATCCTCAATACTCAATCTTCAATCCTCAATTCCCAATCCTCAATCGTCAATCCTCAATCCTCAATCCTCAGTCATCAATCCTCAATCTTCAATACTCAATCCTCAATCCTCAATCCTCAATCCTCAATCCTCAATCCTCAATCCTCAATCCTCATTCCTCAAACCTCAATCCTCAACCTTCAATCCTCAATACTCAATTTTCAATCCTCAATCCTCAATCCTCAATCCTCAATTCTCAATCCTCAATCCTCTGTCCTCAGCCCTCAAACATCAATCCTCAACACTCAGCCCTCATCCTCCATCCTCAATCCTTAATCATCAATCCTCAATCTTCAATCCTCAATATTCAATCATCAACCCTCAATCCTCAACCCTCAATCCTCAATCCTCAATACTCACTGATAAATACTCAATCTTTAATACACAATCCTCAATCCTCAATCCTCAATCCTCAATCCTCAATCCTCATTCCTCATTTCTCAAACCTCAATCCTCAACCCTCAGTCCTCATCCTCAATTCTCAATCCTCAATCCTCAATCATCAATCCTCAATCTTCAATCCTCAATAATCAATCTCCAATTCTAGATCCTCAATCCTCAATCCTCAATCCTCATTCCTCAATCCTCTATCCTCAATCCTCAATCCTCAACCATCAATCCTCAATACTCAATCTTCAATCCTCAATCCTCAATCCTCAATATTGAAAACTCAATCTTCAACCCTCAATACTCAATTTTCAATCCTCAATCCTCAATCCTCAATCCTCAATCCTCATTCTACAATCCTCAATCCCCAATCCTCAATCTTCAATCTTCAAGCCTCAATTCGCAATCCTCAATCCTCAATCCTCAGACCTCAAGTATCAATACTCAACCCTCAGTCCTCGTCCTCAATCCACAACCCTCAATCCTCAATCGTTAATCTTCATTCATCAATATTCAACCTTCAATCCTCAATCCCCAATCCTCAATGTTCAGTCCTCAATACCCAATCCTCAATCTTCAATCCTCAATCCTCAATCCTCAATCCTCAATCCTCAATCCTCATTCGTCTATCTTCAATCCACAATACTCAATCTTCAATCCTCAATCATCAATCCTCAATCCTCAATCCACATTCTTCTATCCTCAATACCCAATCCTCAATCTTCAATCCTCAACCCTTAATCCTCTATCCTCAATCCTCAATCCTCAATCCTCAATCCTCAATCATCGTTCCTCAAACCTCAATCCTCAACCCTCAGTCCTCATCCTCAATTCACAATTCTCAATCCTCAAACCTCAATCTTCAATCCTCAATACTCAATCCACAATCCTCAATACTCAACCATCAATCCTCAATTCTCAATACTCAATAGAATATCCTGAATTCTCAGTATTCAATAGTCAAACCTCAACGCTCAACCCTCAGCCCTCATCCTCCATCCTCAATCCTCAATCCTCAAACCTCAATCTTCAATCCTCAATACTCAATCTTCGATTCTCAATCCTCAATCCTCAATCCTCAATCCCAGTCGTCAATCTTCAATCCTCAATCCTCAATCCTCAATCCTCAATCCTCAATCCTCAATGATCAATCCTCAATCTTCAACACTCAATCCTCAATCCTCAATACTCGATCCTCAATCTTCAATCCACAATCCTAAATCCTCGATCCTCAATCCTCAATCCTCAATACTCAACCTTCAATCCTCCATACTGAATCTTCAATCCTCAATCCTCAATCATCAATCCTCAATCCTCAATCCTCAATCCTCAGTCATCCATCCTCAATCTTCAATACTCAATCCTCAATCCTCAATCCTCAATCCTCAATCCTTAGTCCTCAATCCACAATCATCAATCCTCAATCTTCAATACTCAATCCTCAATCCTCAATCCTCAATCTTCAGTCATCAGTCCTCAATCCTCAATCCTCAAACCTGAATCCTCAACCGTCAGTCCTCGTCCTCAAACCTCAATCCCGAATCCTCAATCCTGAATCGTCAATCTTCAGCCCTCAGTCCTCAGCAATCAATTGTCAATCCTCAGTCCTCATTAGAATATCCTCAATTCACAGTTTTCAGTACTCAATCCCCAATCTTCAATCTTCAAATCTCAGTCTACAAACATCAATTCGCATCACTCAAAACTCAACACTCAGTCCTCAATCTTCAGTCCTCAATCCTCAATCCTCAATCTTTAATTCTCAATACTCAATCTTCAATCCTCAATCCTCAATTCTCAATCCTCAGTCCTCAATCCTCAATCCCCAATCCTCAATCTTCAATCCTCAGTCCTCAATACTCAATCCTCAATCCTCAATCCTCAATCCTCAATCCTCAATCCTCATTCCTCAAACCTCAATCCTCAACCTTCAATCCTCAACCCTCAATCCCCAAACCACAATCCCCAATCCTCAATCATCAACTTTCAATCCTCAATACTCAATCTTCAATCCTCAATTCCCAATCCTCAATCGTCAATCCTCAATCCTCAATCCTCAGTCATCAATCCTCAATCATCAATACTCAATCCTCAATCCTCAATCCTCAATCCTCAATCCTCAATCCGCAATCCTCATTCCTCAAACCTCAATCCTCAACCTTCAATCCTCAATACTCAATTTTCAATCCTCAATCCTCAATCCTCAATCTTCAATACTCAATCCTCTATCCTCAATCCTCAATCCTCAATCCTCAATCCTCAATCCTCAATCCTCAATTTTCAATCCTCAATTGAATATATTCAATTCTCAGTTTTCAATACTCTGTCCTCAATCCTCAATCCTCAATCATCAGTCCTAAATCCTCAATCCTCAATCCTCAATCCTCAATACTCAATCCTCAATTCTCAGCCCTCAATAGAAAATCCTCAATTCCCAGTATTCAATACTCGATCCTCAACCTACAATCTTCAAATCTCAGTTCCCGTACATCAATTCTCAACACTCTATCCTCAACACTCAGTCCTCAATCATCAATCAACAATCCTCAAACCTCTTTATTCAATCTTCAATCCTCGACACTCAATACTCAATCCTCAATCCTCAATCCCCGACACTCAATCCTCATCCCTCAGTAGTCAACCCTCAATACTCAATCCTCAATCCTCAATCTTCAATCCTCAATCCTCAATCTTCTATCCTCAATTCTCTGTCCTCAATCCTCTATCCTCAATCCTCAATCCTCAATCCTCAATCCTCAATCCTCAATCCTCAATCCTCAAATGTCAATTCTCAATCCTCAGCCATCAATCCTCAATCCTCAATCCCCAATCATCAATCATCAATCCTCAATCCTCAATCTTCAATCCTCAACATTCATTCCTCAATGCTCAATACTCAATCCTCAGTCCTCAATCCTCAGTCATCAGTTCTCAATCCTCAATGTTCAATCCTCAATCCTCAGTCCTCAAGCCTTAATCCTCAATCCTCAATCCTCAATCTTCAATCCTCAATACTCAATCCTCAATCCTCAGACCTCGATCCTCAATCCTCAATATTCAATTAACAATCCTGGATTCTGAAACCTCAATCGACCACCCTCAGTACTCAATCCTCAATCTTCAATCCTCAAACCTCTACCATCAATCCTCAATACTTAATCCTCAATCCTCAATCCTCAATGCTCAATAGAAAATCCTCAATTCTCTGTTTTCAATACTCAACCCTCAATCTTTAATTTTCAAATCTCAGTTCACAGACATCAATCCTCAACACTCTGTCCTCAACACTCAGTCCTCAATCTTCAATCATCAAATCTCAATTCATTATCTTCAGTCATCAATCCTCAGTCCACAACATTCAATCCTCAATAATCAACACTCAATCCTCAATCCTCAATCCTCAATCCTCAATCCGCAATTCTCAATCCTCAACCCTCAATCCACAGTCCTCAATCCTCCGTCCTCAATTCTCTACCCTCAATCCTCAATGCTCAATCCTCAATACTCAACCCTCAATCCTCAATCCTCAATCCTCAACATTTAATGCTCAATCCTCGATCCTCAATCCTCAGTCATTAATTATCAATCCTCAATATTCAATCCTCAATCCTCAGACCTCAAGCCTCACTCCTCAATCGTCAATCCTCAACCCTCAACCCTGAGTCATCAATCCTCAACAATCAGTAATCAACCCTCAATCTTCAATCATCAATCCTCAATCATCCATTCTCAATCCTCGATCTTCAATCATCAACACTCAATACTCAACCCTCAAAGCTCAATCCTCAATCTTCAATCCTCAATCCTCAATCCTCAATCCTCAATCGTCAATCCTCAATCCTCAATCCTCAATCCTCAATCGTCAATCCTCAATCCTCAACCATCAATCCTCAATCCTCAATCCACAATCCTCAATCCACAATCGTCAATCCTCAAACCTCAAACATCAATCCTCAACCCTTAATCCTCAATCCTCAATCCTCAATCCTCAATTTTCAATCCTCAATAGAATATCTTCGATTCTCAGTTTTCAATACTCTGTCCTCAACCATCAATCCTCAATCCTCAATCCTCAATCCTCTATCCTCAATTATCAATCCTGAATCCTCAAACCTCAATCCCCAATCCTCAATCCTGAATCCTCCGTCCTCAAACCTCAATTCTCAATAATCAGTGCTCAATCCTCGATCCTCAATCCTCAGTCATTAATTCTCAATCGTCAATATTCAATCCTCAATCCTCAGTCCTCAAGCCTCAATCCTCAATCCTCAATCCCCAATCTTCTATCCTCAATACTCAATCCTCAATCCTCAGTCCTCGAGACTCAATACTCAATCCTCAATCCTCAGTCCTCGAGCCTCAATCCTCAATAGAAAATCCTCAATTCTCAGTTTTCAATACTCAAACCTCAATCTTCAATTTTTAAATCTCAGTTCACAGACATCAATCCTCGTCACTCTGTTCTCAACACTCAGTCCTGAATCTTCAATCATCTATCCTCAATCCTTAATCTTCAATCCTCAATCCTCAATCCTCAACCCTCAATCCTCAACCCTCCATCCTCGATCCTCAATCCTCATCTTCAATCCTCAAACTGCAGCCATCAATACTCAATCCTGAATCCTCAATCGTCAATACTCAAATCTCAATCCTCAACAGAATATCCTCAACTCTCAGTTTTCAATACTCTGTCCTCAATCTTCAATCCTCAATCATCAATTCTCAATCCTCAATTTTCAATCCTCAACACTCAATCCTCATTGCTCAATCCTCAATGCTCAATCCTCAATCCTCACTCCACAATCGTCAATCCTCAACCCTCAACCCTGAGTCATCAATCCTCAACACTCAGTAATCAACCCTCAATCTTCAATCATCAATCCTCAATCATCCATTCTCAATCCTCAATCTTCAATCATCAACACTCAATACTCAACCCTCAATGCTCAATCCTCAACCTTCAATCCTCAATCCTCAATCCTCAATCCTCAATCCTCAATCGTCAATCCTCAATCCTCAATCCTCAATCCTCAATCGCCAATCCTCAATCCTCAACCATTAATCCTCAATCCTCAATCCCCAATCCTCAATCCACAATCGTCGATCCTCAAACCTCAAACATCAATCCTCAACCCTTAATCGTCAATCCTCAATCCTCAATCCTCAATTTTCAATCCTCAATAGAATATCTTCGATTCTCAGTTTTCAATACTCTGTCCTCAACCATCAATCCTCAATCCTCAATCCTCAATCCTCAATCCTCAATCCTCAATCCTCAATTCTCAGCCCACGATCCTCAATCCTCAATATTCAATTATCAATCCTGAATTCTGAAACCTCAATCCTCAACCCTCAGCCTTCAATCCTCAATCCTCAATAGAAAATCCTCAACTCTCAGTTTTCAATACTAAACCCTCAATCTTCAATTTTTAAATCTCAGTTCACAGACATCAATCCTCGTCACTCTGTTCTCAACACTCAGTCCTCAATCTTCAATCATCTATCCTCAAACCTTAATCTTCAATCCTCAATCCTCGATCCTCAACCCTCAATCCTCAACCCTCCATCTTCGATCCTCAATCCTCATCTTCAATCCTCAAACTGCAGCCATCAATACACAATCCTGAATCCTCAATCGTCAATTCTCAAATCTCAGACCTCAACAGAATATCCTCAACTCTCAGTTTTCAATACTCTGTCCTCAATCTTCAATCCTCAATCATCAATTCTCAATCCTCAAACTTCAATCCTCAACACTCAATTCTCAATGCTCAATCCTCAATCCTCAATCCTCAATCCTCAATCCTCAATCGTCAATCCTCAACCCTCAACCCTGAGTCATCAATCCTCAACACTCAGTAATCAACCCTCAATCTTCAATCATCAATCCTCAATCATCCATTCTCAATCCTCAATCTTCAATCATCAACACTCAATACTCAACCCTCAATGCTCAATCCTCAATACTCAATCCTCAATCCTCAATCCTCAATCCTCAATCGTCAATCGTCAATCCTCAATCCTCAATCCTCAATCCTCAATCGTCAATCCTCAATCCTCAACCATCAATCCTCAATCCTCAATCCCCAATCCTCAATCCACAATCGTCAATCCTCAAACCTCAAACTTCAATCCTCAACCCTTAATCCTCAATCCTCAATCCTCAATCCTCAATTTTCAATCCTCAATAGAATATCTTCAATTGTCAGTTTTCAATACTCTGTCCTCAATCTTCAATCCTCAATCATCAATTCTCAATCCTCAATCTTCAATCCTCAGCACTCAATCCTCAATGCTCAATACTCAATCCTCAATCCTCAATCCTCAATCCTCAATCGTCAATCCTCAATCGTCTATCCTCAATCCTCAACCACCAATCCTCAATCCTCAATCCTCAATCCTCAATCCTCAATCCTCAATCGTCAATCCTCAACGCTCAACCCTGAGTCATCAATCCTCAACACTCAGTAATCAACCCTCAATCTTCAATCATCAATCCTCAATCATCCATTCTCAATCCTCAATCTTCAATCATCAACACTCAATACTCAACCCTCAATGCTCAAACCTCAATCCTCAATCCTCAATCCTCAATCCTCAATCCTCAATCGTCAATCCTCAATCCTCAATTCTCAATCCTCAATCGTCAATACTCAATCCTCAACCATCAATCCTCAATCCTCAATCCACAATCCTCAATCCACAATCGTCAATCCTCAAACCTCAAACTTCAATCCTCAACCCTTAATCCTCAATCCTCAGTCCTCAATCCTCAATTTTCAATCCTCAATAGAATATCTTCAATTCTCAGTTTTCAATACTCTGTCCTCCATCTTCAATCCTCAATCATCAATTCTCAATCCTCAATCTTCAATCCTCAACACTCAATCCTCAATGCTCAATCCTCAATCCTCAATCCTCAATCCTCAATCCTCAATCGTCAATCCTCAATCGTCTATCCTCAATCCTCAACCACCAATCCTCAATCCTCAATCCCCAAACATCAATCCTCAATCGTCAATCCTCAAACCTCAGGCTTCAATCCTCAAACCTTGATCCTCAATCCTCAACCCTCTGTCCTCATTCTTCAATACTCAATCCTCAGTCCTCAGTCTTCAATCGTCAATCCTCAATCCTCAATCGTCAATCCTCAATCATCAACCATCAATCCTAAATCCTCAATCCTCAATCCTCGATCCTCAATCCTCAATCCTCAATTCTCAGCCCTCAATAGAAAATCCTCAATTCCCAGTGTTCAGTACTCGATCCTCAACCTACAATCTTCAAATCTCAGTTCCCGTACATCAATTCTCAACACTCTATCCTCAACACTCAGTCCTCAATCATCAATCAACAATCCTCAAACCTCTATATTCAATCTTCAATCCTCGACACTCAATACCTAATACTCAATCCTCAATCCCCAACACTCAATCCTCATCCCTCAGTATTCAACCCTCAATACTCAATCCTCAACCCTCAATCCTCAAACCTGAATCCTCAACCGTCAGTCCTCGTCCTCAAACCTCAATCCCGAATCCTCAATCCTGAATCGTCAATCTTCAGCCCTCAGTCCTCAGCAATCAATTGTCAATCCTCAGTCCTCATTAGAATAGCCTCAATTCACAGTTTTCAGTACTCAATCCCCAATCGTCAATCTTCAAATCTCAGTCTACAAACATCAATTCGCATCACTCAAAACTCAACACTCAGTCCTCAATCTTCAGTCCTCAATCCTCAATCCTCAATCTTTAATCCTCAATACTCAATCTTCAATCCTCAATCCTCAATTCTCAATCCTCAGTCCTCAATCCTCAATCCCCAATCCTCAATCTTCAATCCTCAGTCCTCAATCCTCAATCATCAATATTCAATGATCAATCCTCAACACTCAACCTTCAATCCTCAACCCTCAATCCCCAAACCACAATCCCCACTCCTCAATCATCAACCTTCAATCCTCAATACTCAATCTTCAATCCTCAATTCCCAATCCTCAATCGTCAATCCTCAATCCTCAATCCTCAGTCATCAATCCTCAATCTTCAATACTCAATCCTCAATCCTCAATCCTCAATCCTCAATCCTCAATCCTCAATCCTCATTCCTCAAACCTCAATCCTCAACCTTCAATCCTCAATACTCAATTTTCAATCCTCAATCCTCAATCCTCAATCCTCAATTCTCAATTCTCAATCCTCTGTCCTCACTCCTCAAACATCAATCCTCAACACTCAGCCCTCATCCTCCATCCTCAATCCTTAATCATCAATCCTCAATCTTCAATCCTCAATATTCAATCATCAACCCTCAATCCTCAACCCTCAATCCTCAATCCTCAATACTCAGTGATCAATACTCAATCTTTAATACACAATCCTCAATCCTCAATCCTCAATCCTCAATCCTGAATCCTCATTCCTCATTTCTCAATCCTCAATCCTCAACCCTCAGTCCTCATCCTCAATTCTCAATCCTCAATCCTCAATCCTCAATCCTCAATCCTCATTCTTCAATCCTCAATACCCAATCCTCAATCTTCAATCCTCAACCCTTAATCCTCTACCCTCAATCCTCATTCCTCAATCCTCAATCCTCAATCGTCAATCCTCAACCCTCAGCACTGAGTCATCAATCCTCAACACTCAGTAATCAACCCTCAATCTTCAATCATCAATCCTCAATCATCCATTCTCAATCCTCAATCTTCAATCATCAACACTCAATACTCAACCCTCAATGCTTAATCCTCAATCCTCAATCCTCAATCCTCAATCCTCAATCCTCAATCCTCAATCCTCAATCCTCAATCCTCAATTTTCAATCCTCAATTGAATATATTCAATTCTCAGTTTTCAATACTCTGTCCTCAATCTTCAATCCTCAATCATCAGTCCTAAATCCTCAATCCTCAATCCTCAATCCTCAATCCTCAATTCTCAGCCCTCAATAGAAAATCCTCAATTCCCAGTATTCAATACTCGATCCTCAACCTACAATCTTCAAATCTCAGTTCCCGTACATCAATTCTCAACACTCTATCCTCAACACTCAGTCCTCAATCATCAATCAACAATCCTCAAACCTCTTTATTCAATCTTCAATCCTCGACACTCAATACTCAATCCTCAATCCTCAATCCCCAACACTCAATCCTCATCCCTCAGTAGTCAACCCTCAATACTCAATCCTCAATCCTCAATCTTCAATCCTCAATCCTCAATCTTCAATCCTCAATACTCTGTCCTCAATCCTCTATCCTCAATCCTCAATCCTCAATCCTCAATCCTCAATCCTCAATCCTCAATCCTCAAATGTCAATTCTCAATCCTCAGCCATCAATCCTCAATCCTCAATCCCCAATCATCAATCATCAATCCTCAATCCTCAATCTTCAATCCTCAACATTCATTCCTCAATGCTCAATACTCAATCCTCAGTCCTCAATCCTCAGTCATCAGTTCTCAATCCTCAATGTTCAATCCTCAATCCTCAGTCCTCAAGCCTTAATCCTCAATCCTCAATCATCAATCTTCAATCCTCAATACTCAATCCTCAATCCGCAGACCTCGATCCACAATCCTCAATATTCAATTAACAATCCTGGATTCTGAAACCTCAATCGACCACCCTCAGTACTCAATCCTCAATCTTCAATCCTCAAACCTCTACCATCAATCCTCAATACTTAATCCTCAATCCTCAATCCTCAATGCTCAATAGAAAATCCTCAATTCTCTGTTTTCAATACTCTACCCTCAATCTTTAATTTTCATATCTCAGTTCACAGACATCAATCCTCAACACTCTGTTCTCAACACTCTGTCCTCAATCTTCAATCATCAAATCTCAATTCATTATCTTCAGTCATCAATCCTCAGTCCACAACATCCAATCCTCAATAATCAACACTCAATCCTCAATCCTCAATCCTCTATCCTCAATCCGCAATTCTCAATCCTCAACCCTCAATCCACAGTCCTCAATCCTCCGTCCTCAATTCTCTACCCTCAATCCTCAATGCTCAATCCTCAATACTCAACCCTCAATCCTCAATCCTCAATCCTCAACATTTAATGCTCAATCCTCGATCCTCAATCCTCAGTCATTAATTATCAATCCTCAATATTCAATCCTCAATCCTCAATCCTCAATCCTCACTCCACAATCGTCTATCCTCAACCCTCAACCCTGAGTCATCAATCCTCAACACTCAGTAATCAACCCTCAATCTTCAATCATCAATCCTCAATCATCCATTCTCAATCCTCAATCTTCAATCATCAACACTCAATACTCAACCCTCAATGCTCAATCCTCAACCTTCAATCCTCAATCCTCAATCCTCAATCCTCAATCCTCAATCGTCAATCCTCAATCCCCAATCCTCAATCCACAATCGTCAATCCTCAAACCTCAAACATCAATCCTCAACCCTTAACCCTCAATCCTCAATCCTCAATCCTCAATTTTCAATCCTCAATAGAATATCTTCAATTCTCAGTTTTCAATACTCTGTACTCCATCTTCAATCCTCAATCATCAATTCTCAATCCTCAATCTTCAATCCTCAACACTCAATCCTCAATGCTCAATCCTCAATCCTCAATCCTCAATCCTCAATCCTCAATCCTCAATCGTCAATCCTCAATCGTCTATCCTCAATCCTCAACCACCAATCCTCAATCCTCAATCCCCAAACATCAATCCTCAACCGTCAATCCTCAAACCTCAGGCTTCAATCCTCAAACCTTGATCCTCAATCCTCAACCCTCTGTCCTCATTCTTCAATACTCAATCCTCAGTCCTCAGTCTTCAATCGTCAATCCTCAATCCTCAATCGTCAATCCTCAATCATCAACCATCAATCCTAAATCCTCAATCCTCAATCCTCAATCCTCAATCCTCAATTCTCAGCCCTCAATAGAAAATCCTCAATTCCCAGTGTTCAATACTCGATCCTCAACCTACAATCTTCAAATCTCAGTTCCCGTACATCAATTCTCAACACTCTATCCTCAAAACTCAGTCCTCAATCTTCAATCAACAATCCTCAAACCTCTATATTCAATCTTCTATCCTCGACACTCAATACTCAATCCTCAATCCTCAATTCTCAATCCTCTATCCTCAGTCCTCAGTCCTCAAACCTCAGTCCTCAAACCTCAGCCATCATCCTCAATCGTCAATCCTCGTTCCTCAATCCTCAATCCTCAAACTTCAATCCTCCATACTCAATCTTCAATCCTCAATCCTCAATCATCAATCCCCAATCCTCAATCCTCAGTCATGAATCCTCAATCTTCAATACTCAGTCCTCAATCATCAATCCTCAATCCTCAATCCTCAATCCTAATTCATCAATCCTCAATCCTCAATCCTCAAACCTGAATCCTCAACCGTCAGTCCTCGTCCTCAAACCTCAATCCCGAATCCTCAATCCTGAATCGTCAATCTTCAGCCCTCAGTCCTCAGCAATCAATTGTCAATCCTCAGTCCTCATTAGAATATCCTCAATTCACAGTTTTCAGTACTCAATCCCCAATCTTCAATCTTCAAATCTCAGTCTACAAACATCAATTCGCATCACTCAAAGCTCAACACTCAGTCCTCAATCTTCAGTCCTCAATCCTCAATCCTCAATCTTTAATCCTCAATACTCAATCTTCAATCCTCAATCCTCAATTCTCAATCCTCAGTCCTCAATCCTCAATCCCCAATCCTCAATCTTCAATCCTCAGTCCTCAATCCTCAATCATCAATATTCAATGATCAATCCTCAATACTCAACCTTCAATCCTCAACCCTCAATCCCCAAACCACAATCCCCAATCCTCAATCATCAACCTTCAATCCTCAATACTCAATCTTCAATAATCAATGCTCAATCCTCAATCCTCAGTCCTCAATCCACAACCATCAATCCTCAATCTTCAATACTCAATCCTCAATCCTCAATCCTCAATCCTCAATCCTCAATTCTGAATCCTCAATCCTCAGTCCTCAGTCCTCAAGCCTCAGTCCTCAAACGTCAGCCATCATCCTCAATCGTCAATCCTCGTTCCTCAATCCTCAATCCTCAATATTCAATCCTCCATACTCAATCTTCAATCCTCAATCCTCAATCATCAATCCTCAATCCTCAATCCTCAGTCATCAGTCCTCAATCTTCAATACTCAATCCGCAATCATCAATCCTCAATCCTCAATCCTCAATCCTCATTCCACAAACCTCAATCCTCAACCCTCAGTCCTCATCCTCAATTCTCAATTCTTAATCCTCAATCCTCAATCCTCAATCTTCAATCCTCAAAATTCAATCCTCAATACTCAATCTTCAATCCACAATACTCAGTCTTCAATCCTCAATCCTCAATCCTCAATCCTCAGTACTCAATCCACAATCATCAATCCTCAATCTTCAATACTCAATCCTCAATCCTCAATCCTCAATCCTCAATCCTCAATCGTCAATCCTCATTCTTCAATCCTCAATACCCAATCCTCAATCCTCAATCCTCAATCCTGCATCCTCGATCCTCAATCCTCAATCTTCAATCCTCAATACTCAATCTTCAATCCTCAATCCTCAATCCTCAATCCTCAATCCTCACTCTTCAATCCTCAATACCCAATCCTCAATCTTCTATCCTGAATCCTCAATCCTCAATTCTCAACCCTCAATCCTCAGTCCTCAGTCCTCAAGCCACAATCCCCAACCCTCAGCCCTCATCCTCAATCCTCAGTCCTCATTCCTCAATCCTCAGTCTTCAATCCTCAATACTCAATCTTCAATCCTCAGTCCTCAATCCTCAATCCTCAATCCTCTATCCTCAATTCTCAATCATCAATCCTCAATCTTCAATCCTCAATCCTCAAACCTCAATCCTCAGTCCTCAATCCTCAATCCTCACTCTTCAATCCTCAATACTCAATCTTCAATCCTCAGTCCTCAATCCTCAATCCTCAATCCTCAATCCTCAATCCTCAATCATCAATCCTCAATCTTCAATCCTCAATCCTCAATCCTCAATCGTCGATCCTCAATCTTCAATCCTTAGTCCCAAATCCTCAATCTTCAATCCTGAATGCTCAACCCACAATCTTCAATCCTCAATACTCAATCTTCAATCCTCAATCCTCAATCCTCAAACCTCAATCCTCAATCCTCAATACTCAATGTTCAATCCTCAATACCCAATCCTCAAACATCAATCCTCAATCCTCAATCCTCAATCCACAATCCTCAATCCTCAATCCTCAGTCCTCAAACCACAATCCTGTATCCTCAACCCTGAATCCTCAACCTTCAGCGCTCAGTCCTCAACAATAAGTTGTCAGTCCTCAATCCTCAATAGATATCCTCAGTTCAGAGATTTCAATACGCAATACTCGATCTGCAATCTTCAAATCTCTATCCACAAACATCAATACTCATCACTCAACCCTCAACACTCAGTCCCCAGTCCTCAATCTTCAATCCTCAATCCTCAATCCTCAATCCTCAATCATCTATATTCAATCCTCAATACTCAACTTTCAATCCTCAATCCTCGATCCTCAATCCTCATTCTACAATCCTCAATACCCAATCCTCAATCTTCTATCCTCAATCCTCAATCCTCAATTCTCAATCCCCAATCCTCAGTCCTCAGTCCTCAAACCTCAATCCTCAACCCTCAGACATCATCGTCAATCCCCAATCCTCAATCCTCAATCCTCAACCTTCAATCCTCAATACTCAATCTTCAATCGTCAATCCTCAGTTCTCAACCCTCAATCCTCAATCCTCAATTCTCAATCCTCAATCCTCAACCCTCAGCCCTCATTCTCAATCCTCAATCCTGAATCCTCAATCCTCAATCCTCAATCTTCAATCCTCAATACTCAGTCTTCAACCCTCAATGCTCAATCCTCAATCCTCAGTCCTCAATCCACAACCATCAATACTCAATCTTCAATACTCAATCCTCAATCCTCAATCCTCAATCCTCAATTCTCAATCCTCAATCCTCAGTCCTCAGTCCTCAAACCTTAGTCCTCAAACCTCAGCCATCACCCTCAATCGTCAATCCTCGTTCCTCAATCCTCAATCCTCAATATTCAATCCTCCATACTCAATCTTCAATCCTCAATCCTCAATCATCAATCCTCAATCCTCAATCCTCAGTCATCAATCCTCAATCTTCAATACTCAATCCGCAATCATCAATCCTCAATCCTCAATCCTCAATCCTCATTCCACAAACCTCAATCCTCAACCCTCAGTCCTCATCCTCAATTCTCAATTCTTAATCCTCAATCCTCAATCCTCAATCTTCAATCCTCAAAATTCAATCCTCAATACTCAATCGTCAATCCTCAATACTCAGTCTTCAATCCTCAATCCTCAATCCTCAATCCTCAGTACTCAATCCACAATCATCAATCCTCAATCTTCAATACTCAATCCTCAATCCTCAATCCTCAATCCTCAATCCTCAATCGTCAATCCTCAATCCCCAATCCTCAATCCACAATCGTCAATCCTCAAACCTCAAACATCAATCCTCAACCCTTAATCCTCAATCCTCAATCCTCAATCCTCAATTTTCAATCCTCAATAGAATATCTTCAATTCTCAGTTTTCAATACTTTGTACTCCATCTTCAATCCTCAATCATCAATTCTCAATCCTCAATCTTCAATCCTCAACACTCAATCCTCAATGCTCAATCCTCAATCCTCAATCCTCAATCCTCAATCCTCAATCCTCAATCGTCAATCCTCAATCGTCTATCCTCAATCCTCAACCACCAATCCTCAATCCTCAATCCCCAAACATCAATCCTCAACCGTCAATCCTCAAACCTCAGGCTTCAATCCTCAAACCTTGATCCTCAATCCTCAACCCTCTGTCCTCATTCTTCAATACTCAATCCTCAGTCCTCAGTCTTCAATCGTCAATCCTCAATCCTCAATCGTCAATCCTCAATCATCAACCATCAATCCTAAATCCTCAATCCTCAATCCTCAATCCTCAATCCTCAATTCTCAGCCCTCAATAGAAAATCCTCAATTCCCAGTGTTCAATACTCGATCCTCAACCTACAATCTTCAAATCTCAGTTCCCGTACATCAATTCTCAACACTCTATCCTCAAAACTCAGTCCTCAATCTTCAATCAACAATCCTCAAACCTCTATATTCAATCTTCTATCCTCGACACTCAATACTCAATCCTCAATCCTCAATTCTCAATCCTCTATCCTCAGTCCTCAGTCCTCAAACCTCAGTCCTCAAACCTCAGCCATCATCCTCAATCGTCAATCCTCGTTCCTCAATCCTCAATCCTCAAACTTCAATCCTCCATACTCAATCTTCAATCCTCAATCCTCAATCATCAATCCCCAATCCTCAATCCTCAGTCATGAATCCTCAATCTTCAATACTCAGTCCTCAATCATCAATCCTCAATCCTCAATCCTCAATCCTCATTCATCAATCCTCAATCCTCAATCCTCAAACCTGAATCCTCAACCGTCAGTCCTCGTCCTCAAACCTCAATCCCGAATCCTCAATCCTGAATCGTCAATCTTCAGCCCTCAGTCCTCAGCAATCAATTGTCAATCCTCAGTCCTCATTAGAATATCCTCAATTCACAGTTTTCAGTACTCAATCCCCAATCTTCAATCTTCAAATCTCAGTCTACAAACATCAATTCGCATCACTCAAAGCTCAACACTCAGTCCTCAATCTTCAGTCCTCAATCCTCAATCCTCAATCTTTAATCCTCAATACTCAATCTTCAATCCTCAATCCTCAATTCTCAATCCTCAGTCCTCAATCCTCAATCCCCAATCCTCAATCTTCAATCCTCAGTCCTCAATCCTCAATCATCAATATTCAATGATCAATCCTCAATACTCAACCTTCAATCCTCAACCCTCAATCCCCAAACCACAATCCCCAATCCTCAATCATCAACCTTCAATCCTCAATACTCAATCTTCAATAATCAATGCTCAATCCTCAATCCTCAGTCCTCAATCCACAACCATCAATCCTCAATCTTCAATACTCAATCCTCAATCCTCAATCCTCAATCCTCAATCCTCAATTCTGAATCCTCAATCCTCAGTCCTCAGTCCTCAAGCCTCAGTCCTCAAACGTCAGCCATCATCCTCAATCGTCAATCCTCGTTCCTCAATCCTCAATCCTCAATATTCAATCCTCCATACTCAATCTTCAATCCTCAATCCTCAATCATCAATCCTCAATCCTCAATCCTCAGTCATCAGTCCTCAATCTTCAATACTCAATCCGCAATCATCAATCCTCAATCCTCAATCCTCAATCCTCATTCCACAAACCTCAATCCTCAACCCTCAGTCCTCATCCTCAATTCTCAATTCTTAATCCTCAATCCTCAATCCTCAATCTTCAATCCTCAAAATTCAATCCTCAATACTCAATCTTCAATCCTCAATACTCAGTCTTCAATCCTCAATCCTCAATCCTCAATCCTCAGTACTCAATCCACAATCATCAATCCTCAATCTTCAATACTCAATCCTCAATCCTCAATCCTCAATCCTCAATCCTCAATCGTCAATCCTCATTCTTCAATCCTCAATACCCAATCCTCAATCCTCAATCCTCAATCCTGCATCCTCGATCCTCAATCCTCAATCTTCAATCCTCAATACTCAATCTTCAATCCTCAATCCTCAATCCTCAATCCTCAATCCTCACTCTTCAATCCTCAATACCCAATCCTCAATCTTCTATCCTGAATCCTCAATCCTCAATTCTCAACCCTCAATCCTCAGTCCTCAGTCCTCAAGCCACAATCCCCAACCCTCAGCCCTCATCCTCAATCCTCAGTCCTCATTCCTCAATCCTCAGTCTTCAATCCTCAATACTCAATCTTCAATCCTCAGTCCTCAATCCTCAATCTTCAATCCTCTATCCTCAATTCTCAATCATCAATCCTCAATCTTCAATCCTCAATCCTCAAACCTCAATCCTCAGTCCTCAATCCTCAATCCTCACTCTTCAATCCTCAATACTCAATCTTCAATCCTCAGTCCTCAATCCTCAATCCTCAATCCTCAATCCTCAATCCTCAATCATCAATCCTCAATCTTCAATCCTCAATCCTCAATCCTCAATCGTCGATCCTCAATCTTCAATCCTTAGTCCCAAATCCTCAATCTTCAATCCTGAATGCTCAACCCTCAATCTTCAATCCTCAATACTCAATCTTCAATCCTCAATCCTCAATCCTCAAACCTCAATCCTCAATCCTCAATACTCAATGTTCAATCCTCAATACCCCATCCTCAAACATCAATCCTCAATCCTCAATCCTCAATCCACAATCCTCAATCCTCAATCCTCAGTCCTCAAACCACAATCCTGTATCCTCAACCCTGAATCCTCAACCTTCAGCGCTCAGTCCTCAACAATAAGTTGTCAGTCCTCAATCCTCAATAGATATCCTCAGTTCAGAGATTTCAATACGCAATACTCGATCTGCAATCTTCAAATGTCTATCCACAAACATCAATACTCATCACTCAACCCTCAACACTCAGTCCCCAGTCCTCAATCTTCAATCCTCAATCCTCAATCCTCAATCCTCAATCATCTATATTCAATCCTCAATACTCAACTTTCAATCCTCAATCCTCGATCCTCAATCCTCATTCTACAATCCTCAATACCCAATCCTCAATCTTCTATCCTCAATCCTCAATCCTCAATTCTCAATCCCCAATCCTCAGTCCTCAGTCCTCAAACCTCAATCCTCAACCCTCAGACATCATCGTCAATCCCCAATCCTCAATCCTCAATCCTCAACCTTCAATCCTCAATACTCAATCTTCAATCGTCAATCCTCAGTTCTCAACCCTCAATCCTCAATCCTCAATTCTCAATCCTCAATCCTCAACCCTCAGCCCTCATTCTCAATCCTCAATCCTGAATCCTCAATCCTCAATCCTCAATCTTCAATCCTCAATACTCAGTCTTCAACCCTCAATGCTCAATCCTCAATCCTCAGTCCTCAATCCACAACCATCAATACTCAATCTTCAATACTCAATCCTCAATCCTCAATCCTCAATCCTCAATTCTCAATCCTCAATCCTCAGTCCTCAGTCCTCAAACCTCAGTCCTCAAACCTCAGCCATCACCCTCAATCGTCAATCCTCGTTCCTCAATCCTCAATCCTCAATATTCAATCCTCCATACTCAATCTTCAATCCTCAATCCTCAATCATCAATCCTCAATCCTCAATCCTCAGTCATCAATCCTCAATCTTCAATACTCAATCCGCAATCATCAATCCTCAATCCTCAATCCTCAATCCTCATTCCACAAACCTCAATCCTCAACCCTCAGTCCTCATCCTCAATTCTCAATTCTTAATCCTCAATCCTCAATCCTCAATCTTCAATCCTCAAAATTCAATCCTCAATACTCAATCGTCAATCCTCAATACTCAGTCTTCAATCCTCAATCCTCAATCCTCAATCCTCAGTACTCAATCCACAATCATCAATCCTCAATCTTCAATACTCAATCCTCAATCCTCAATCCTCAATCCTCAATCCTCAATCGTCAATCCTCATTCTTCAATCCTCAATACCCAATCCTCAATCCTCAATCCTCAATCCTCAATCCTCGATCCTCAATCCTCAATCTTCAATCCTCAATACTCAATCTTCAATCCTCAATCCTCAATCCTCAATCATCAATCCTCAATCTTCAATCCTCAATCCTCAATCCTCAATCGTCGATCCTCAATCTTCAATCCTTAGTCCCAAATCCTCAATCTTCAATCCTGAATGCTCAACCCTCAATCTTCATTCCTCAATACTCAATCTTCAATCCTCAATCCTCAATCCTCAATCCTCAATCCTCAATCCTCAATACTCAATGTTCAATCCTCAATACCCAATCCTCAAACATCAATCCTCAATCCTCAATCCTCAATCCACAATCCTCAATCTTCAATCCTCAGTCCTCAAACCACAATCCTGTATCCTCAACCCTGAATCCTCAACCTTCAGCGCTCAGTCCTCAACAATAAGTTGTCAATCCTCAATCCTCAATAGATATCCTCAGTTCAGAGATTTCAATACGCAATACTCGATCTGCAATCTTCAAATCTCTATCCACAAACATCAATACTCATCACTCAACCCTCAACACTCAGTCCCCAGTCCTCAATCTTCAATCCTCAATCCTCAATCCTCAATCCTCAATCCTCTATATTCAATCCTCAATACTCAACTTTCAATGCTCAATCCTCGATCCTCAATCCTCATTCTACAATCCTCAATACCCAATCCTCAATCTTCTATCCTCAATCCTCAATCCTCAATTCTCAATCCCCAATCCTCAGTCCTCAGTCCTCAAACCTCAATCCTCAACCCTCAGACCTCATCGTCAATCCCCAATCCTCAATCCTCAATCCTCAACCTTCAATCCTCAATACTCAATCTTCAATCGTCAATCCTCAGTTCTCAATCCTCAATCCTCAATCCTCAATTCTCAATCCTCAATCCTCAACCCTCAGCCCTCATTCTCAATCCTCAATCCTGAATCCTCAATCCTCAATCCTCAATCTTCAATCCTCAATACTCAGTCTTCAACACTCAATGCTCAATCCTCAATCCTCAGTCCTCAATCCACAACCATCAATACTCAATCTTCAATACTCAATCCTCAATCCTCAATCCTCAATCCTCAATTCTCAATCCTCAATCCTCAGTCCTCAGTCCTCAAACCTCAGTCCTCAAACCTCAGCCATCATCCTCAATCGTCAATCCTCGTTCCTCAATCCTCAATCCTCAATATTCAATCCTCCATACTCAATCTTCAATCCTCAATCCTCAATCATCAATCCTCAATCCTCAATCCTCAGTCATCAATCCTCAATCTTCAATACTCAATCCGCAATCATCAATCCTCAATCCTCAATCCTCAATCCACATTCCACAAACCTCAATCCTCAACCCTCAGTCCTCATCCTCAATTCTCAATTCTTAATCCTCAATCCTCAATCCTCAGTCTTCAATCCTCAAAATTCAATCCTCAATACTCAATCTTCAATCCTCAATACTCAGTCTTCAATCCTCAACCCTCAATCCTCAATCCTCAGTACTCAATCCACAATCATCAATCCTCAATCTTCAATACTCAATCCTCAATCCTCAATCCTCAATCCTCAATCCTCAACCGTCAATCCTCATTCTTCAATCCTCAATACCCAATCCTCAATCCTCAATCCTCAATCCTCAATCCTCGATCCTCAATCCTCAATCTTCAATCCTCAATACTCAATCTTCAATCCTCAATCCTCAATCCTCAATCCTCAATCCTCACTCTTCAATCCTCAATACCCAATCCTCAATCTTCTATCCTGAATCCTCAATCCTCAATTCTCAACCCTCAATCCTCACTCCTCAGTCCTCAAACCACAATCTCCAACCCTCAGCCCTCACCCTCAATCCTCAGTCCTCATTCCTCAATCCTCAGTCTTCAATCCTCAATACTCAATCTTCAATCCTCAGTCCTCAATCCTCAATCCTCAGTCCTCAATCCTCAATTCTCAATCATCAATCCTCAATCTTCAATCCTCAATCCTCAAACCTCAATCCTCAATCCTCAATCCTCAATCCTCACTCTTCAATCCTGAATACTCAATCTTCAATCCTCAGTCCTCAATCCTCAATCCTCAATCCTCAATCCTCAATCCTCAATCATCAATCCTCAATCTTCAATCCTCAATCCTCAATCCTCAATCGTCGATCCTCAATCTTCAATCCTTAGTCCCAAATCCTCAATCTTCAATCCTGAATGCTCAACCCTCAATCTTCAATCCTCAATACTCAATCTTCAATCCTCAATCCTCAATCCTCAATCCTCAATCCTCAATCCTCAATACTCAATGTTCAATCCTCAATACCCAATCCTCAAACATCAATCCTCAATCCTCAATCCTCAATCCACAATCCTCAATCCTCAATCCTCAGTCCTCAAACCACAGTCCTGTATCCTCAACCCTGAATCCTCAACCTTCAGCACTCAGTCCTCAACAATATGTTGTCAATCCTCAATCTTCAATAGAATATCCTCAGTTCAGATATTTCAATACGGAATACTCGATCTGCAATCCTCAAATCTCTATCCATAAACATCAATTCTCATCACTCAACCCTCAATACCCAGTCCCCAATCCTCAATCTTCAATCCTCAATCCTCTATCCTCAATCCTCAATCCTCAATCTTCAATCCTCAATACTCAATCTTCAATCCTCAATCCTCGATCCTCAATCCTCAATCTTCATTCCTCAATACTCACTCCTCAATCCTCAATCCTGATTCTTCAATCCTCAATACCCAATCCTCAATCTTCAATCCTCAATCCTCAATCTTCATCTCTCAATCCTCAATCCTCAGTCCTCAGTCCTCAAACCTCAATCCTCAACCCTCAGCCCTCATCGTCAATCCTCAATCCTCAATCCTCAATCCTCAATCCTCTATCTTCAATCCTCAATCCTCAATCTTCAATCCTCAACACTCAGTCTTCAATCCTCAATCCTCAATCCTCAATCCTCAATCCTCAATACTCAATCTTCAAGCCTCAATCCTCAATCCTGAATCCTCAATCCTCAATCCTCAGACATCAATCCTCAATCTTCAATACTCAATCGTCAATCCTCAGTCCTCAATTCTCAATCCTCAATCCTCGTTCCTCAAACCTCAATCCTCAACCCTCAGTCCTCATCCTCAATTCTCAATTCTCAGTCCTCAAACCTCAATCTTCAATCCTCAATACTCGATCCTCAATCCTCAATACTCAACCATCAATCCTCAATTCTCAATACTCAATAGAATATCCTGAATTCTCAGTATTCAATACTCAAACCTCAACGCTCAACCCTCAGCCCTCATCCTCCATCCTCAATCCTCAATCCTCAAACCTCAATCATCAATCCTCAATACTCAATCTTCGAATCTCAATCTTCAATCCTCAATCCTCAATCCCAATCCTCAATCTTCAATCCTCAGTCCTGAATCATCAACCTTCAATCCTCAATACTCAATCTTCAATCCTCAATCTTCAACACTCAATCCTCAATCCTCAATCCTCAATCCTCAATCTTCAATCCTCAATCCTAAATCCTCGATCCTCAATCCTCAATCCTCAATCCTCAACCCTCAGCCCTCATCCTCAATCCTCAATCCTCAATCTTCAATCCTCAATCCTCAACCCTCAATACTCAATCTTCAATCGTCAATCCTCAGTCATCAGTCCTCAATCCTCAATCCCCAAACCTGAATCCTCAACCGTCGGTCCTCGTCCTCAAACCTCAATCCCGAATCCTCAATCCTGAATCGTCAACCTTCAGCCCTCATCCTCAATCCTCAATCCTGAATCCTCAATCCTCAATGTTCAATCCTCAATACTCAGTCTTCAATCATCAATCCTCAATACTCAATCCTCAATCCTCAATCCTCTATCCTTAATCATCAATCCTCATTCCTCAAACCTCAATCCTCAACCCTCAGTCCTCATCCTCAATTCTCAATTCTCAATCCTCAATCCTCAATCCTCAATCTTCAATCCTCAATAATCAATCTCCTATCCTAGATCATCAATCCCCAATACTCTATCCTTAATCCTCAATATTCAATCCTCTATCCCCAGTCCACAATCTTCAATCCCCAAAGCTCAATAATCAATCCTCAATCCTCAGTCCTCAATCGTCAATCATCAGTCCACAATCTTCAATACTCAATCCTCAATCCTCAATCCTCAATCCTCAATCCTCAATCATCAATCCTGAATCTTCAATACTCAATCTTCAATACTCAATGCTCAATCCTCAATCCTCAATCCTCATTCTTCAATACTCAATACCCAATCCTCAATCTTCAATCCTCAATCCTCAATCCTCAATTCTCAATCCTCAATCCTCAACCCTCAGACCTCAAATATCAATACTCAGCCCTCAGCCCTTGTCCTCAATCCACAACACTCAATCCTCAATCCCCAATCTTCAATCATCAATATTCAATATTCAATCCTCAATCCTCAATCCTCAATCCTCAATCCTCAATCCTCAATGTTCAAACCTCAATACCCAATCCTCAAACTTCAATCCTCAATCCTCAATCCTCAATCCACTATCCTCAATCCTCAATCCCCAGTCCTCAAACCACAATCCTGAATCCTCAATCCTGAATCCTCAACCTTCAGCGCTCAGTCCTCAACAATATGTTGTCAATCCTCAATCCTCAATAGAATATCCTCAGTTCAGAGATTTCAATACGCAATACTCGATCTGCAATCTTCAAATCTCTATCCGCAAACATCAATAATCATCACTCAACCCTCAACACTCAGTCCCCAGTCCTCAATCTTCAATCCTCAATCCTCAATCCTCAATCCTCAATCCTCAATATTCAATCCTCAATACTCAACATTCAATCCTCAATCCTCGATCCTCAATCCTCATTCTACAATCCTCAATACCCAATCCTCAATCTTCTATCCTCAATCCTCAATCCTCAATTCTCAATCCCCAATCCTCAGTCCTCAGTCCTCAAACCTCAATCCTCAACCCTCAGACCTCATCGTCAATCCCCAATCCTCAATCCTCAATCCTCAACCTTCAATCCTCAATACTCAATCTTCAATCGTCAATCCTCAGTTCTCAATCCTCAATCCTCAATCCTCAATCCTCAATTCTCAATCCTCAATCCTCAACCCTCAGCCCTCATTCTCAATCCTCAGTCATCAATCCTCAATCTTCAATACTCAATCCGCAATCATCAATCCTCAATCCCCAATCCTCAATCCTCATTCCACAAACCTCAATCCTCAACCCTCAGTCCTCATCCTCAATTCTCAATTCTTAATCCTCAATCCTCAATCCTCAATCCTCAATCTTCAATCCTCAAAATTCAATCCTCAATACTCAATCTTCAATCCTCAATACTCAGTCTTCAATCCTCAATCCTCAATCCTCAATCCTCAGTACTCAATCCACAATCATCAATCCTCAATCTTCAATACTCAATCCTCAATCCTCAATCCTCAATCCTCAATCCTCAATCGTCAATCCTCATTCTTCAATCCTCAATACCCAATCCTCAATCCTCAATCCTCAATCCTCAATTCTCAATCCTCTATCCTCAGTCCTCAGTCCTCAAACCTCAGTCCTCAAACCTCAGCCATCATCCTCAATCGTCAATCCTCGTTCCTCAATCCTCAATCCTCAAACTTCAATCCTCCATACTCAATCTTCAATCCTCAATCCTCAATCATCAATCCCCAATCCTCAATCCTCAGTCATGAATCCTCAATCTTCAATACTCAGTCCTCAATCATCAATCCTCAATCCTCAATCCTCAATCCTCATTCATCAATCCCCAATCCTCAATCCTCAAACCTGAATCCTCAACCGTCAGTCCTCGTCCTCAAACCTCAATCCCGAATCCTCAATCCTGAATCGTCTATCTTCAGCCCTCAGTCCTCAGCAATCAATTGTCAATCCTCAGTCCTCATTAGAATATCCTCAATTCACAGTTTTCAGTACTCAATCCCCAATCTTCAATCTTCAAATCTCAGTCTACAAACATCAATTCGCATCACTCAAAGCTCAGCACTCAGTCCTCAATCTTCAGTCCTCAATCCTCAATCCTCAATCTTTAATCCTCAATACTCAATCTTCAATCCTCAATCCTCAATTCTCAATCCTCAGTCCTCAATCCTCAATCCCCAATCCTCAATCTTCAATCCTCAGTCCTCAATCCTCAATCATCAATATTCAATGATCAATCCTCAATACTCAACCTTCAATCCTCAACCCTCAATCCCCAAACCACAATCCCCAATCCTCAATCATCAACCTTCAATCCTCAATACTCAATCTTCAATAATCAATGCTCAATCCTCAATCCTCAGTCCTCAATCCACAACCATCAATCCTCAATCTTCAATACTCAATCCTCAATCCTCAATCCTCAATCCTCAATTCTCAATCCTCAATCCTCAGTCCTCAGTCCTCAAACCTCAGTCCTCAAACGTCAGCCATCATCCTCAATCGTCAATCCTCGTTCCTCAATCCTCAATCCTCAATATTCAATCCTCCATACTCAATCTTCAATCCTCAATCCTCAATCATCAATCCTCAATCCTCAATCCTCAGTCATCAGTCCTCAATCTTCAATACTCAATCCGCAATCATCAATCCTCAATCCTCAATCCTCAATCCTCATTCCACAAACCTCAATCCTCAACCCTCAGTCCTCATCCTCAATTCTCAATTCTTAATCCTCAATCCTCAATCCTCAATCATCAATCCTCAATCTTCAATACTCAATCCTCAATCCTCAATCCTCAATCCTCAATACTCAATCTTCAATCCTCAATCTTCAATCCTGAATCCTCAATCCTCAATCCTCAGACATCAATCCTCAATCTTCAATACTCAATCGTCAATCCTCAGTCCTCAATCCTCAATCCTCAATCCTCGTTCCTCAAACCTCAATCCTCAACCCTCAGTCCTCATCCTCAATTCTCAATCCTCAATCATCGTTCCTCAAACCTCAATCCTCAACCCTCAGTCCTCATCCTCAATTCTCAATTCTCAATCCTGAAACCTCAATCTTCAATCCTCAATACTCAATCCACAATCCTCAATACTCAACCATCAATCCTCAATTCTCAATACTCAATAGAATATCCTGAATTCTCAGTATTCAATACTCAAACCTCAACGCTCAACCCTCAGCCCTCATCCTCCATCCTCAATCCTCAATCCTCAAACCTCAATCTTCAATCCTCAATACTCAATCTTCGATTCTCAATCCTCAATCCTCAATCCTCAATCCCAGTCCTCAATCTTCAATCCTCAATCCTCAATCCTCAGTCCTCAATCCTCAATCCTCAATCCCAGTCCTCAATCTTCAATCCTCAATCCTCAATCCTCAGTCCTCAATCCTCAATCCTCAATGATCAATCCTCAATCTTCAACACTCAATCCTCAATCCTCAATACTCGATCCTCAATCTTCAATCCACAATCCTAAATCCTCGATCCTCAATCCTCAATCCTCAATACTCAACCTTCAATCCTCCATACTGAATCTTCAATCCTCAATCCTCAATCATCAATCCTCAATCCTCAATCCTCAGTCATCCATCCTCAATCTTCAATACTCAATCCTCAATCCTCAATCCTCAATCCTCAATCCTTAGTCCTCAATCCACAATCATCAATCCTCAATCTTCAATACTCAATCCTCAATCCTCAATCCTCAATCTTCAGTAATCAGTCCTCAATCCTCAATCCTCAAACCTGAATCCTCAACCGTCAGTCCTCGTCCTCATACCTCAATCCCGAATCCTCAATCCTGAATCGTCAATCTTCAGCCCTCAGTCCTCAGCAATCAATTGTCAATCCTCAGTCCTCATTAGAATATCCTGAATTCACAGTTTTCAGTACTCAATCCCCAATCTTCAATCTTCAAATCTCAGTCTACAAACATCAATTCGCATCACTCAAAACTCAACACTCAGTCCTCAATCTTCAGTCCTCAATCCTCAATCCTCAATCTTTAATCCTCAATACTCAATCCTCAATCCTCAATCCTCAATACTCAATCTTCGATTCTCAATCCTCAATCCTCAATCCTCAATCCCAGTCCTCAATCTTCAATCCTCAATCCTCAATCCTCAGTCCTCAATCCTCAATCCTCAATCCTCAATCCTCAATCTTCAATCCTCAATAATCAATCTCCTATCCTAGATCATCAATCCCCAATACTCTATCCTTAATCCTCAATATTCAATCCTCTATCCCCAGTCCACAATCTTCAATCCCCAAAGCTCAATAATCAATCCTCAATCCTCAGTCCTCAATCGTCAATCATCAGTCCACAATCTTCAATACTCAATCCTCAATCCTCAATCCTCAATCCTCAATCCTCAATCATCAATCCTGAATCTTCAATACTCAATCTTCAATACTCAATGCTCAATCCTCAATCCTCAATCCTCATTCTTCAATACTCAATACCCAATCCTCAATCTTCAATCCTCAATCCTCAATCCTCAATCCTCAATCCTCAATTCTCAATCCTCAATCCTCAGTCCTCAGTCCTCAAACCTCAGTCCTCAAACGTCAGCCATCATCCTCAATCGTCAATCCTCGTTCCTCAATCCTCAATCCCCAATCTTCAATCATCAATATTCAATCTTCAATCCTCAATCCTCAATCCTCAATCCTCAATCCCCAATCCTCAATGTTCAAACCTCAATACCCAATCCTCAAACTTCAATCCTCAATCCTCAATCCTCAATCCACTATCCTCAATCCTCAATCCCCAGTCCTCAAACCACAATCCTGAATCCTCAATCCTGAATCCTCAACCTTCAGCGCTCAGTCCTCAACAATATGTTGTCAATCCTCAATCCTCAATAGAATATCCTCAGTTCAGAGATTTCAATACGCAATACTCGATCTGCAATCTTCAAATCTCTATCCGCAAACATCTATACTCATCACTCAACCCTCAACACTCAGTCCCCAGTCCTCAATCTTCAATCCTCAATCCTCAATCCTCAATCCTCAATCCTCAATATTCAATCCTCAATACTCAACATTCAATCCTCAATCCTCGATCCTCAATCCTCATTCTACAATCCTCAATACCCAATCCTCAATCTTCTATCCTCAATCCTCAATCCTCAATTCTCAATCCCCAATCCTCAGTCCTCAGTCCTCAAACCTCAATCCTCAACCCTCAGACCTCATCGTCAATCCCCAATCCTCAATCCTCAATCCTCAACCTTCAATCCTCAATACTCAATCTTCAATCGTCAATCCTCAGTTCTCAATCCTCAATCCTCAATCCTCAATTCTCAATCCTCAATCCTCAACCCTCAGCCCTCATTCTCAATCCTCAGTCATCAATCCTCAATCTTCAATACTCAATCCGCAATCATCAATCCTCAATCCGCAATCCTCAATCCTCATTCCACAAACCTCAATCCTCAACCCTCAGTCCTCATCCTCAATTCTCAATTCTTAATCCTCAATCCTCAATCCTCAATCTTCAATCCTCAAAATTCAATCCTCAATACTCAATCTTCAATCCTCAATACTCAGTCTTCAATCCTCAATCCTCAATCCTCAATCCTCAGTACTCAATCCACAATCATCAATCCTCAATCTTCAATACTCAATCCTCAATCCTCAATCCTCAATCCTCAATCCTCAATCGTCAATCCTCATTCTTCAATCCTCAATACCCAATCCTCAATCCTCAATCCTCAATCCTCAATTCTCAATCCTCTATCCTCAGTCCTCAGTCCTCAAACCTCAGTCCTCAAACCTCAGCCATCATCCTCAATCGTCAATCCTCGTTCCTCAATCCTCAATCCTCAAACTTCAATCCTCCATACTCAATCTTCAATCCTCAATCCTCAATCATCAATCCCCAATCCTCAATCCTCAGTCATGAATCCTCAATCTTCAATACTCAGTCCTCAATCATCAATCCTCAATCCTCAATCCTCAATCCTCATTCCTCAATCCTCAATCCTCAATCCTCAAACCTGAATCCTCAACCGTCAGTCCTCGTCCTCAAACCTCAATCCCGAATCCTCAATCCTGAATCGTCAATCTTCAGCCCTCAGTCCTCAGCAATCAATTGTCAATCCTCAGTCCTCATTAGAATATCCTCAATTCACAGTTTTCAGTACTCAATCCCCAATCTTCAATCTTCAAATCTCAGTCTACAAACATCAATTCGCATCACTCAAAACTCAACACTCAGTCCTCAATCTTCAGTCCTCAATCCTCAATCCTCAATCTTTAATCCTCAATACTCAATCCTCAATCCTCAATCCTCAATTCTCAATCCTCAGTCCTCGTCCTCAATCCACAATACTCAATCCTCAATCCTCAATCTTCAATCATCAATATTCAATCTTCAATCCTCAATCCTCAATCCTCAATTCTCAATCCTCAATCCACAATGTTCAATCCTCAATACCCAATCCTCAATCTTCAATCCTCAATCCTCAATCCTCAATCCTCAATCCTCGTTCTTCAATCCTCAATCCTCAATCCTCAGACCTCAAACATCAATACTCAACCCTCAGTCCTCGTCCTCAATCCACAATACTCAATCCTCAATCCTCAATCCACAATCTTCAATCCTCAATACTCAATCTTCAATCCTCAATCCTCGATCCTCAATCCTCAATCTTCATACCTCAATCCTCAATCCTCAATCCTCGATCCTCATTCTTCAATCCTCAATACCCAATCCTCAATCTTCAATCCTCAATCCTCAATCCTCAATTCTCAATCCTCAATCCTCAGTCCTCAGTCCTCAAACCTCAATCCTCAACCCTCAGCCCTCATCGTCAATCCTCAATCCTCAATCCTCAATCCTCAATCCTCAATCTTCAATCCTCAATACTCAATCTTCAATACTCAATCCTCAATCTTCAATCCTCAATTCTCAATCCTCAATCCTCAGTCCTCAGTCCTCAAACCTCAATCCTCAACCCTCAGCCCTCATCGTCAATCCTCAATCCTCAGTCCTCAATCCTCAATCTTCAATCCTCAATCCTCAATCTTCAATCCTCAATACTCAATCATCAATCCTCAATCCCCAATCCTCAATCCTCAATCCTCAATTCTCAATCTTCAATCCTCAATGCTCAATCCTCAATCGTCAATCTTCAATCCTCAATACTCAATCTTCAATACTCAATCCTCAATGCTCAATCCTCAATCCTCATTCTTCAATCCTCAATACCCAATCCTCAATCTTCAATCCTCAATCCTCAATCCTCAATCGTCGATCCTCAATCTTCAATCCTCAATAATCAATCTCCTATCCTAGATCCTCAATCCCCAATACTCTATCCTTAATCCTCAATATTCAATCCTCTATCCGCAGTCCACAATCTTCAATCCCCAAAGCTCAATAATCAATCCTCAATCCTCAGTCCTCAATCGTCAAACACCAGTCCACAATCTTCAATCCCCAAAGCTCAATAATCAATCCTCAATCCTCAGTCCTCAATCGTCAAACATCAGTCCACAATCTTCAATACTCAATCCTCAATCCTCAATCATCAATCCTCAATCATCAATCCTGAATCTTCAATACTCAATCCTCAATCCTCAATCCTCAATCCTCAGTTCTCAATCCTCAATCCTCAATCTTTAATCCTCAATACTCAATCTTCAATCCTCGATCCTCAATTCTCAATCCTCAGTCCTCAATCCTCAATCGCAAATCCTCAATCCCCAATCCTCAATCTTCAATCCTCAGTCCTCAGTCCTCAATCATCAATATCCAATGATCAATCCTCAATACTCAACCTTCAATCCTCAACCCTCAATCCCCAAACCACAATCCTCAATCCTCAATCATCAACTTTCAATCCTCAATACTCAATCTTCAATCCTCAATTCCCAATGCTCAATCGTCAATCCTCAATCCTCAATCCTCAGTCATCAATACTCAATCTTCAATACTCAATCCTCAATCCTCAATCCTCAATCCTCAATCCTCAATCCTCAATCCTCATTCCTCAAACGTCAATCCTCAACCCTCAGTCCTCATCCTCAATTCTCAATTCTCAATCCTCAATCCTCAATCCTCAATCTTCAATCCTCAATAATCAATCTCCTATCCTAGATGATCAATCCCCAATACTCTATCCTTAATCCTCAATATTCAATCCTCTATCCCCAGTCCACAACCTTCAATCCCCAAAGCTCAATAATCAATCCTCAATCCTCAGTCCTCAATCGTCAATCATCAGTCCACAATCTTCAATACTCAATCCTCAATCCTCAATCCTCAATCCTCAATCCACAATCTTCAATCCTCAATACTCAATCTTCAATCCTCAACCCTCGATCCTCAATCCTCAATCTTCATTCCTCAATCCTCAATCCTCAATCCTCAATCCTCATTCTTCAATCCTCAATACCCAATCCTCAACCTTCAATCCTCAATCCTCAATCCTCAATTCTCAATCCTCAATTCTCAGTCCTCAGTCCTCAAACCTCAATCCTCAAACCTCAGCCCTCATCGTCAATCCTCAATCCTCAATCCTCAATCCTCAATCCTCAATCCTCAATCCTCAATCCTCAATCCTCAATACTCAATCCTCAATCTTCAACCCTCAGCCCTCATCCTCAATCCTCAATCCTCAATCTTCAACCCTCAATCCTCAATCCTCAATACTCAATCTTCAGCCATCATCCTCAATCGTCAATCCTCGTTCCTCAATCCTCAATCCTCAATCTTCAATCCTCCATACTCAATCTTCAATCCTCAATCCTCAATCATCAATCCTCAATCCTCAATCCTCAGTCATGAATCCTCAATCTTCAATACTCAATCCTCAATCATCAATCCTCAATCCTCAATCCTCAATCCTCATTCCTCAATCCTCAATCCTCAATCCTCAGTCCGCAATCCTCAACATTCAATCCTCAATCTTCAATACCCAATCCTCAATCCTCAATCCTCAATCCTCAATCCTCAATACTCAACCTTCAATCCTCCATGCTGTATCTTCAATCCTCAATCCTCAATCATCAATCCTCAATCCTCAATCCTCAGTCATCCATCCTCAATCTTCGATACTGAATCCTCAATCCTCAATCCTCAATCCTCAATCCTCAGTCCTCAATATTCAATCCTCAATCCTCAATCTTCAATCCTCAATACTCAATCATCAATCCTCAATCCCCAATCCTCAATCCTCGATCCTCAATCCTCAGTCCTCAATCGTCAAACATCAGTCCACAATCTTCAATACTCAATCCTCAATCCTCAATCCTCAATCCTCAATCATCAATCCTTAATCTTCAATACTCAATCCTCAATCCTCAATCCTCAATCCTCAATCGTCAATCCTCATTCTTCAATCCTCAATACCCAATCCTCAATCCTCAACCTCAATCCTCAACTCTCAATCCTCAATCCTCAGTCCTCAGACCTCAAACCTCAGTCCTCAAACCTCAGCCATCATCCTCAATCGTCAATCCTCGTTCCTCTATCCTCAATCATCAATCTTCAGTCCTCCATACTCAACCTTCAATCCTCAATCCTCAATCATCAATCCTCAATCCTCAATCCTCAGTCATGAATCCTCAATCTTCAATACTCAATCCTCAATCATCAATCCTCAATCCTCAATCCTCAATCCTCATTCCTCAATCCTCAATCCTCAATCCTCAGTCCGCAATCCTCAACATTCAATCCTCAATCTTCAATACTCAATCCTCAATCCTCAATCCTCAATCCTCAATACTCAGTACTCAACCTTCAATCCTCCATACTGAATCTTCAATCCTCAATCCTCAATCATTAATCCTCAATCCTCAATCTTCAGTCATCAGTCCTCATTCCTCAATCCTCAGTCTTCAATCCTCAATACTCAATCTTCAATCCTCAGTCCTCAATCCTCAATCCTCAGTCCTCAATCCTCAATTCTCAATCATCAATCCTCAATCTTCAATCCTCAATCCTCAAACCTCAATCCTCAATCCTCAATCCTCAATCCTCACTCTTCAATCCTGAATACTCAATCTTCAATCCTCAGTCCTCAATCCTCAATCCTCAATCCTCAATCTTCAATCCTCAATCATCAATCCTCAATCTTCAATCCTCAATCCTCAATCCTCAATCGTCGATCCTCAATCTTCAATCCTTAGTCCCAAATCCTCAATCTTCAATCCTGAATGCTCAACCCTCAATCTTCAATCCTCAATACTCAATCTTGAATCCTCAATCCTCAATCCTCAATCCTCAATCCTCAATCCTCAATACTCAATGTTCAATCCTCAATACCCAATCCTCAAACATCAATCCTCAATCCTCAATCCTCAATCCACAATCCTCAATCCTCAATCCTCAGTCCTCAAACCACAGTCCTGTATCCTCAACCCTGAATCCTCAACCTTCAGCACTCAGTCCTCAACAATATGTTGTCAATCCTCAATCTTCAATAGAATATCCTCAGTTCAGATATTTCAATACGGAATACTCGATCTGCAATCCTCAAATCTCTATCCATAAACATCAATTCTCATCACTCAACCCTCAATACCCAGTCCCCAATCCTCAATCTTCAATCCTCAATCCTCTATCCTCAATCCTCAATCCTCAATCTTCAATCCTCAATACTCAATCTTCAATCCTCAATCCTCGATCCTCAATCCTCAATCTTCATTCCTCAATACTCACTCCTCAATCCTCAATCCTGATTCTTCAATCCTCAATACCCAATCCTCAATCTTCAATCCTCAATCCTCAATCTTCATCTCTCAATCCTCAATCCTCAGTCCTCAGTCCTCAAACCTCAATCCTCAACCCTCAGCCCTCATCGTCAATCCTCAATCCTCAATCCTCAATCCTCAATCCTCTATCTTCAATCCTCAATCCTCAATCTTCAATCCTCAACACTCAGTCTTCAATCCTCAATCCTCAATCCTCAATCCTCAATCCTCAATACTCAATCTTCAAGCCTCAATCCTCAATCCTGAATCCTCAATCCTCAATCCTCAGACATCAATCCTCAATCTTCAATACTCAATCGTCAATCCTCAGTCCTCAATTCTCAATCCTCAATCCTCGTTCCTCAAACCTCAATCCTCAACCCTCAGTCCTCATCCTCAATTCTCAATTCTCAGTCCTCAAACCTCAATCTTCAATCCTCAATACTCAATCCTCAATCCTCAATACTCAACCATCAATCCTCAATTCTCAATACTCAATAGAATATCCTGAATTCTCAGTATTCAATACTCAAACCTCAACGCTCAACCCTCAGCCCTCATCCTCCATCCTCAATCCTCAATCCTCAAACCTCAATCATCAATCCTCAATACTCAATCTTCGAATCTCAATCTTCAATCCTCAATCCTCAATCCCAATCCTCAATCTTCAATCCCCAGTCCTGAATCATCAACCTTCAATCCTCAATACTCAATCTTCAATCCTCAATCTTCAACACTCAATCCTCAATCCTCAATCCTCAATCCTCAATCTTCAATCCTCAATCCTAAATCCTCGATCCTCAATCCTCAATCCTCAATCCTCAACCCTCAGCCCTCATCCTCAATCCTCAATCCTCAATCTTCAATCCTCAATCCTCAACCCTCAATACTCAATCTTCAATCGTCAATCCTCAGTCATCAGTCCTCAATCCTCAATCCCCAAACCTGAATCCTCAACCGTCGGTCCTCGTCCTCAAACCTCAATCCCGAATCCTCAATCCTGAATCGTCAACCTTCAGCCCTCATCCTCAATCCTCAATCCTGAATCCTCAATCCTCAATGTTCAATCCTCAATACTCAGTCTTCAATCATCAATCCTCAATACTCAATCCTCAATCCTCAATCCTTAATCATCAATCCTCATTCCTCAAACCTCAATCCTCAACCCTCAGTCCTCATCCTCAATTCTCAATTCTCAATCCTCAATCCTCAATCCTCAATCTTCAATCCTCAATAATCAATCTCCTATCCTAGATCATCAATCCCCAATACTCTATCCTTAATCCTCAATATTCAATCCTCTATCCCCAGTCCACAATCTTCAATCCCCAAAGCTCAATAATCAATCCTCAATCCTCAGTCCTCAATCGTCAATCATCAGTCCACAATCTTCAATACTCAATCCTCAATCCTCAATCCTCAATCCTCAATCCTCAATCATCAATCCTGAATCTTCAATACTCAATCTTCAATACTCAATGCTCAATCCTCAATCCTCAATCCTCATTCTTCAATACTCAATACCCAATCCTCAATCTTCAATCCTCAATCCTCAATCCTCAATTCTCAATCCTCAATCCTCAACCCTCAGACCTCAAATATCAATACTCAGCCCTCAGCCCTTGTCCTCAATCCACAACACTCAATCCTCAATCCCCAATCTTCAATCATCAATATTCAATCTTCAATCCTCAATCCTCAATCCTCAATCCTCAATCCTCAATCCTCAATCCTCAATGTTCAAACCTCAATACCCAATCCTCAAACTTCAATCCTCAATCCTCAATCCTCAATCCACTATCCTCAATCCTCAATCCCCAGTCCTCAAACCACAATCCTGAATCCTCAATCCTGAATCCTCAACCTTCAGCGCTCAGTCCTCAACAATATGTTGTCAATCCTCAATCCTCAATAGAATATCCTCAGTTCAGAGATTTCAATACGCAATACTCGATCTGCAATCTTCAAATCTCTATCCGCAAACATCAATAATCATCACTCAACCCTCAACACTCAGTCCCCAGTCCTCAATCTTCAATCCTCAATCCTCAATCCTCAATCCTCAATCCTCAATATTCAATCCTCAATACTCAACATTCAATCCTCAATCCTCGATCCTCAATCCTCATTCTACAATCCTCAATACCCAATCCTCAATCTTCTATCCTCAATCCTCAATCCTCAATTCTCAATCCCCAATCCTCAGTCCTCAGTCCTCAAACCTCAATCCTCAACCCTCAGACCTCATCGTCAATCCCCAATCCTCAATCCTCAATCCTCATCCTTCAATCCTCAATACTCAATCTTCAATCGTCAATCCTCAGTTCTCAATCCTCAATCCTCAATCCTCAATTCTCAATCCTCAATCCTCAACCCTCAGCCCTCATTCTCAATCCTCAGTCATCAATCCTCAATCTTCAATACTCAATCCGCAATCATCAATCCTCAATCCCCAATCCTCAATCCTCATTCCACAAACCTCAATCCTCAACCCTCAGTCCTCATCCTCAATTCTCAATTCTTAATCCTCAATCCTCAATCCTCAATCTTCAATCCTCAAAATTCAATCCTCAATACTCAATCTTCAATCCTCAATACTCAGTCTTCAATCCTCAATCCTCAATCCTCAATCCTCAGTACTCAATCCACAATCATCAATCCTCAATCTTCAATACTCAATCCTCAATCCTCAATCCTCAATCCTCAATCCTCAATCGTCAATCCTCATTCTTCAATCCTCAATACCCAATCCTCAATCCTCAATCCTCAATCCTCAATTCTCAATCCTCTATCCTCAGTCCTCAGTCCTCAAACCTCAGTCCTCAAACCTCAGCCATCATCCTCAATCGTCAATCCTCGTTCCTCAATCCTCAATCCTCAAACTTCAATCCTCCATACTCAATCTTCAATCCTCAATCCTCAATCATCAATCCCCAATCCTCAATCCTCAGTCATGAATCCTCAATCTTCAATACTCAGTCCTCAATCATCAATCCTCAATCCTCAATCCTCAATCCTCATTCATCAATCCTCAATCCTCAATCCTCAAACCTGAATCCTCAACCGTCAGTCCTCGTCCTCAAACCTCAATCCCGAATCCTCAATCCTGAATCGTCAATCTTCAGCCCTCAGTCCTCAGCAATCAATTGTCAATCCTCAGTCCTCATTAGAATATCCTCAATTCACAGTTTTCAGTACTCAATCCCCAATCTTCAATCTTCAAATCTCAGTCTACAAACATCAATTCGCATCACTCAAAGCTCAACACTCAGTCCTCAATCTTCAGTCCTCAATCCTCAATCCTCAATCTTTAATCCTCAATACTCAATCTTCAATCCTCAATCCTCAATTCTCAATCCTCAGTCCTCAATCCTCAATCCCCAATCCTCAATCTTCAATCCTCAGTCCTCAATCCTCAATCATCAATATTCAATGATCAATCCTCAATACTCAACCTTCAATCCTCAACCCTCAATCCCCAAACCACAATCCCCAATCCTCAATCATCAACCTTCAATCCTCAATACTCAATCTTCAATAATCAATGCTCAATCCTCAATCCTCAGTCCTCAATCCACAACCATCAATCCTCAATCTTCAATACTCAATCCTCAATCCTCAATCCTCAATCCTCAATTCTCAATCCTCAATCCTCAGTCCTCAGTCCTCAAACCTCAGTCCTCAAACGTCAGCCATCATCCTCAATCGTCAATCCTCGTTCCTCAATCCTCAATCCTCAATATTCAATCCTCCATACTCAATCTTCAATCCTCAATCCTCAATCATCAATCCTCAATCCTCAATCCTCAGTCATCAGTCCTCAATCTTCAATACTCAATCCGCAATCATCAATCCTCAATCCTCAATCCTCAATCCTCATTCCACAAACCTCAATCCTCAACCCTCAGTCCTCATCCTCAATTCTCAATTCTTAATCCTCAATCCTCAATCCTCAATCATCAATCCTCAATCTTCAATACTCAATCCTCAATCCTCAATCCTCAATCCTCAATACTCAATCTTCAATCCTCAATCTTCAATCCTGAATCCTCAATCCTCAATCCTCAGACATCAATCCTCAATCTTCAATACTCAATCGTCAATCCTCAGTCCTCAATCCTCAATCCTCAATCCTCGTTCCTCAAACCTCAATCTTCAACCCTCAGTCCTCATCCTCAATTCTCAATCCTCAATCATCGTTCCTCAAACCTCAATCCTCAACCCTCAGTCCTCATCCTCAATTCTCAATTCTCAATCCTGAAACCTCAATCTTCAATCCTCAATACTCAATCCACAATCCTCAATACTCAACCATCAATCCTCAATTCTCAATACTCAATAGAATATCCTGAATTCTCAGTATTCAATACTCAAACCTCAACGCTCAACCCTCAGCCCTCATCCTCCATCCTCAATCCTCAATCCTCAAACCTCAATCTTCAATCCTCAATACTCAATCTTCGATTCTCAATCCTCAATCCTCAATCCTCAATCCCAGTCCTCAATCTTCAATCCTCAATCCTCAATCCTCAGTCCTCAATCCTCAATCCTCAATCCCAGTCCTCAATCTTCAATCCTCAATCCTCAATCTTCAGTCCTCAATCCTCAATCCTCAATGATCAATCCTCAATCTTCAACACTCAATCCTCAATCCTCAATACTCGATCCTCAATCTTCAATCCACAATCCTAAATCCTCGATCCTCAATCCTCAATCCTCAATACTCAACCTTCAATCCTCCATACTGAATCTTCAATCCTCAATCCTCAATCATCAATCCTCAATCCTCAATCCTCAGTCATCCATCCTCAATCTTCAATTCTCAATCCTCAATCCTCAATCCTCAATCCTCAATCCTTAGTCCTCAATCCACAATCATCAATCCTCAATCTTCAATACTCAATCCTCAATCCTCAATCCTCAATCTTCAGTAATCAGTCCTCAATCTTCAATACTCAATCCGCAATCATCAATCCTCAATCCCCAATCCTCAATCCTCATTCCACAAACCTCAATCCTCAACCCTCAGTCCTCATCCTCAATTCTCAATTCTTAATCCTCAATCCTCAATCCTCAATCTTCAATCCTCAAAATTCAATCCTCAATACTCAATCTTCAATCCTCAATACTCAGTCTTCAATCCTCAATCCTCAATCCTCAATCCTCAGTACTCAATCCACAATCATCAATCCTCAATCTTCAATACTCAATCCTCAATCCTCAATCCTCAATCCTCAATCCTCAATCGTCAATCCTCATTCTTCAATCCTCAATACCCAATCCTCAATCCTCAATCCTCAATCCTCAATTCTCAATCCTCTATCCTCAGTCCTCAGTCCTCAAACCTCAGTCCTCAAACCTCAGCCATCATCCTCAATCGTCAATCCTCGTTCCTCAATCCTCAATCCTCAAACTTCAATCCTCCATACTCAATCTTCAATCCTCAATCCTCAATCATCAATCCCCAATCCTCAATCCTCAGTCATGAATCCTCAATCTTCAATACTCAGTCCTCAATCATCAATCCTCAATCCTCAATCCTCAATCCTCATTCATCAATCCTCAATCCTCAATCCTCAAACCTGAATCCTCAACCGTCAGTCCTCGTCCTCAAACCTCAATCCCGAATCCTCAATCCTGAATCGTCAATCTTCAGCCCTCAGTCCTCAGCAATCAATTGTCAATCCTCAGTCCTCATTAGAATATCCTCAATTCACAGTTTTCAGTACTCAATCCCCAATCTTCAATCTTCAAATCTCAGTCTACAAACATCAATTCGCATCACTCAAAGCTCAACACTCAGTCCTCAATCTTCAGTCCTCAATCCTCAATCCTCAATCTTTAATCCTCAATACTCAATCTTCAATCCTCAATCCTCAATTCTCAATCCTCAGTCCTCAATCCTCAATCCCCAATCCTCAATCTTCAATCCTCAGTCCTCAATCCTCAATCATCAATATTCAATGATCAATCCTCAATACTCAACCTTCAATCCTCAACCCTCAATCCCCAAACCACAATCCCCAATCCTCAATCATCAACCTTCAATCCTCAATACTCAATCTTCAATAATCAATGCTCAATCCTCAATCCTCAGTCCTCAATCCACAACCATCAATCCTCAATCTTCAATACTCAATCCTCAATCCTCAATCCTCAATCCTCAATTCTCAATCCTCAATCCTCAGTCCTCAGTCCTCAAACCTCAGTCCTCAAACGTCAGCCATCATCCTCAATCGTCAATCCTCGTTCCTCAATCCTCAATCCTCAATATTCAATCCTCCATACTCAATCTTCAATCCTCAATCCTCAATCATCAATCCTCAATCCTCAATCCTCAGTCATCAGTCCTCAATCTTCAATACTCAATCCGCAATCATCAATCCTCAATCCTCAATCCTCAATCCTCATTCCACAAACCTCAATCCTCAACCCTCAGTCCTCATCCTCAATTCTCAATTCTTAATCCTCAATCCTCAATCCTCAATCATCAATCCTCAATCTTCAATACTCAATCCTCAATCCTCAATCCTCAATCCTCAATACTCAATCTTCAATCCTCAATCTTCAATCCTGAATCCTCAATCCTCAATCCTCAGACATCAATCCTCAATCTTCAATACTCAATCGTCAATCCTCAGTCCTCAATCCTCAATCCTCAATCCTCGTTCCTCAAACCTCAATCCTCAACCCTCAGTCCTCATCCTCAATTCTCAATCCTCAATCATCGTTCCTCAAACCTCAATCCTCAACCCTCAGTCCTCATCCTCAATTCTCAATTCTCAATCCTGAAACCTCAATCTTCAATCCTCAATACTCAATCCACAATCCTCAATACTCAACCATCAATCCTCAATTCTCAATACTCAATAGAATATCCTGAATTCTCAGTATTCAATACTCAAACCTCAACGCTCAACCCTCAGCCCTCATCCTCCATCCTCAATCCTCAATCCTCAAACCTCAATCTTCAATCCTCAATACTCAATCTTCGATTCTCAATCCTCAATCCTCAATCCTCAATCCCAGTCCTCAATCTTCAATCCTCAATCCTCAATCCTCAGTCCTCAATCCTCAATCCTCAATCCCAGTCCTCAATCTTCAATCCTCAATCCTCAATCCTCAGTCCTCAATCCTCAATCCTCAATGATCAATCCTCAATCTTCAACACTCAATCCTCAATCCTCAATACTCGATCCTCAATCTTCAATCCACAATCCTAAATCCTCGATCCTCAATCCTCAATCCTCAATACTCAACCTTCAATCCTCCATACTGAATCTTCAATCCTCAATCCTCAATCATCAATCCTCAATCCTCAATCCTCAGTCATCCATCCTCAATCTTCAATTCTCAATCCTCAATCCTCAATCCTCAATCCTCAATCCTTAGTCCTCAATCCACAATCATCAATCCTCAATCTTCAATACTCAATCCTCAATCCTCAATCCTCAATCTTCAGTAATCAGTCCTCAATCCTCAATCCTCAAACCTGAATCCTCAACCGTCAGTCCTCGTCCTCATACCTCAATCCCGAATCCTCAATCCTGAATCGTCAATCTTCAGCCCTCAGTCCTCAGCAATCAATTGTCAATCCTCAGTCCTCATTAGAATATCCTGAATTCACAGTTTTCAGTACTCAATCCCCAATCTTCAATCTTCAAATCTCAGTCTACAAACATCAATTCGCATCACTCAAAACTCAACACTCAGTCCTCAATCTTCAGTCCTCAATCCTCAATCCTCAATCTTTAATCCTCAATACTCAATCCTCAATCCTCAATCCTCAATACTCAATCTTCGATTCTCAATCCTCAATCCTCAATCCTCAATCCCAGTCCTCAATCTTCAATCCTCAATCCTCAATCCTCAGTCCTCAATCCTCAATCCTCAATCCTCAATCCTCAATCTTCAATCCTCAATAATCAATCTCCTATCCTAGATCATCAATCCCCAATACTCTATCCTTAATCCTCAATATTCAATCCTCTATCCCCAGTCCACAATCTTCAATCCCCAAAGCTCAATAATCAATCCTCAATCCTCAGTCCTCAATCGTCAATCATCAGTCCACAATCTTCAATACTCAATCCTCAATCCTCAATCCTCAATCCTCAATCCTCAATCATCAATCCTGAATCTTCAATACTCAATCTTCAATACTCAATGCTCAATCCTCAATCCTCAATCCTCATTCTTCAATACTCAATACCCAATCCTCAATCTTCAATCCTCAATCCTCAATCCTCAATTCTCAATCCTCAATCCTCAACCCTCAGACCTCAAATATCAATACTCAGCCCTCAGCCCTTGTCCTCAATCCACAACACTCAATCCTCAATCCCCAATCTTCAATCATCAATATTCAATCTTCAATCCTCAATCCTCAATCCTCAATCCTCAATCCTCAATCCTCAATGTTCAAACCTCAATACCCAATCCTCAAACTTCAATCCTCAATCCTCAATCCTCAATCCACTATCCTCAATCCTCAATCCCCAGTCCTCAAACCACAATCCTGAATCCTCAATCCTGAATCCTCAACCTTCAGCGCTCAGTCCTCAACAATATGTTGTCAATCCTCAATCCTCAATAGAATATCCTCAGTTCAGAGATTTCAATACGCAATACTCGATCTGCAATCTTCAAATCTCTATCCGCAAACATCAATACTCATCACTCAACCCTCAACACTCAGTCCCCAGTCCTCAATCTTCAATCCTCAATCCTCAATCCTCAATCCTCAATCCTCAATATTCAATCCTCAATACTCAACATTCAATCCTCAATCCTCGATCCTCAATCCTCATTCTACAATCCTCAATACCCAATCCTCAATCTTCTATCCTCAATCCTCAATCCTCAATTCTCAATCCCCAATCCTCAGTCCTCAGTCCTCAAACCTCAATCCTCAACCCTCAGACCTCATCGTCAATCCCCAATCCTCAATCCTCAATCCTCAACCTTCAATCCTCAATACTCAATCTTCAATCGTCAATCCTCAGTTCTCAATCCTCAATCCTCAATCCTCAATTCTCAATCCTCAATCCTCAACCCTCAGCCCTCATTCTCAATCCTCAGTCATCAATCCTCAATCTTCAATACTCAATCCGCAATCATCAATCCTCAATCCGGAATCCTCAATCCTCATTCCACAAACCTCAATCCTCAACCCTCAGTCCTCATCCTCAATTCTCAATTCTTAATCCTCAATCCTCAATCCTCAATCTTCAATCCTCAAAATTCAATCCTCAATACTCAATCTTCAATCCTCAATACTCAGTCTTCAATCCTCAATCCTCAATCCTCAATCCTCAGTACTCAATCCACAATCATCAATCCTCAATCTTCAATACTCAATCCTCAATCCTCAATCCTCAATCCTCAATCCTCAATCGTCAATCCTCATTCTTCAATCCTCAATACCCAATCCTCAATCCTCAATCCTCAATCCTCAATTCTCAATCCTCTATCCTCAGTCCTCAGTCCTCAAACCTCAGTCCTCAAACCTCAGCCATCATCCTCAATCGTCAATCCTCGTTCCTCAATCCTCAATCCTCAAACTTCAATCCTCCATACTCAATCTTCAATCCTCAATCCTCAATCATCAATCCCCAATCCTCAATCCTCAGTCATGAATCCTCAATCTTCAATACTCAGTCCTCAATCATCAATCCTCAATCCTCAATCCTCAATCCTCATTCCTCAATCCTCAATCCTCAATCCTCAAACCTGAATCCTCAACCGTCAGTCCTCGTCCTCAAACCTCAATCCCGAATCCTCAATCCTGAATCGTCAATCTTCAGCCCTCAGTCCTCAGCAATCAATTGTCAATCCTCAGTCCTCATTAGAATATCCTCAATTCACAGTTTTCAGTACTCAATCCCCAATCTTCAATCTTCAAATCTCAGTCTACAAACATCAATTCGCATCACTCAAAACTCAACACTCAGTCCTCAATCTTCAGTCCTCAAACCTCAATCCTCAATCTTTAATCCTCAATACTCAATCCTCAATCCTCAATCCTCAATTCTCAATCCTCAGTCCTCGTCCTCAATCCACAATACTCAATCCTCAATCCTCAATCTTCAATCATCAATATTCAATCTTCAATCCTCAATCCTCAATCCTCAATTCTCAATCCTCAATCCACAATGTTCAATCCTCAATACCCAATCCTCAATCTTCAATCCTCAATCCTCAATCCTCAATCCTCAATCCTCGTTCTTCAATCCTCAATCCTCAATCCTCAGACCTCAAACATCAATACTCAACCCTCAGTCCTCGTCCTCAATCCACAATACTCAATCCTCAATCCTCAATCCACAATCTTCAATCCTCAATACTCAATCTTCAATCCTCAATCCTCGATCCTCAATCCTCAATCTTCATACCTCAATCCTCAATCCTCAATCCTCGATCCTCATTCTTCAATCCTCAATACCCAATCCTCAATCTTCAATCCTCAATCCTCAATCCTCAATTCTCAATCCTCAATCCTCAGTCCTCAGTCCTCAAACCTCAATCCTCAACCCTCAGCCCTCATCGTCAATCCTCAATCCTCAATCCTCAATCCTCAATCCTCAATCTTCAATCCTCAATACTCAATCTTCAATACTCAATCCTCAATCTTCAATCCTCAATTCTCAATCCTCAATCCTCAGTCCTCAGTCCTCAAACCTCAATCCTCAACCCTCAGCCCTCATCGTCAATCCTCAATCCTCAGTCCTCAATCCTCAATCTTCAATCCTCAATCCTCAATCTTCAATCCTCAATACTCAATCATCAATCCTCAATCCCCAATCCTCAATCCTCAATCCTCAATTCTCAATCTTCAATCCTCAATGCTCAATCCTCAATCGTCAATCTTCAATCCTCAATACTCAATCTTCAATACTCAATCCTCAATGCTCAATCCTCAATCCTCATTCTTCAATCCTCAATACCCAATCCTCAATCTTCAATCCTCAATCCTCAATCCTCAATCGTCGATCCTCAATCTTCAATCCTCAATAATCAATCTCCTATCCTAGATCCTCAATCCCCAATACTCTATCCTTAATCCTCAATATTCAATCCTCTATCCGCAGTCCACAATCTTCAATCCCCAAAGCTCAATAATCAATCCTCAATCCTCAGTCCTCAATCGTCAAACACCAGTCCACAATCTTCAATCCCCAAAGCTCAATAATCAATCCTCAATCCTCAGTCCTCAATCGTCAAACATCAGTCCACAATCTTCAATACTCAATCCTCAATCCTCAATCATCAATCCTCAATCATCAATCCTGAATCTTCAATACTCAATCCTCAATCCTCAATCCTCAATCCTCAGTTCTCAATCCTCAATCCTCAATCTTTAATCCTCAATACTCAATCTTCAATCCTCGATCCTCAATTCTCAATCCTCAGTCCTCAGTCCTCAATCGCAAATCCTCAATCCCCAATCCTCAATCTTCAATCCTCAGTCCTCAGTCCTCAATCATCAATATCCAATGATCAATCCTCAATACTCAACCTTCAATCCTCAACCCTCAATCCCCAAACCGCAATCCTCAATCCTCAATCATCAACTTTCAATCCTCAATACTCAATCTTCAATCCTCAATTCCCAATGCTCAATCGTCAATCCTCAATCCTCAATCCTCAGTCATCAATACTCAATCTTCAATACTCAATCCTCAATCCTCAATCCTCAATCCTCAATCCTCAATCCTCAATCCTCATTCCTCAAACGTCAATCCTCAACCCTCAGTCCTCATCCTCAATTCTCAATTCTCAATCCTCAATCCTCAATCCTCAATCTTCAATCCTCAATAATCAATCTCCTATCCTAGATGATCAATCCCCAATACTCTATCCTTAATCCTCAATATTCAATCCTCTATCCCCAGTCCACAATCTTCAATCCCCAAAGCTCAATAATCAATCCTCAATCCTCAGTCCTCAATCGTCAATCATCAGTCCACAATCTTCAATACTCAATCCTCAATCCTCAATCCTCAATCCTCAATCCTCAATCCTCAATCCTCAATCTTCAATCCTCAATACTCAATCTTCAATCCTCAACCCTCGATCCTCAATCCTCAATCTTCATTCCTCAATCCTCAATCCTCAATCCTCAATCCTCATTCTTCAATCCTCAATACCCAATCCTCAACCTTCAATCCTCAATCCTCAATCCTCAATTCTCAATCCTCAATTCTCAGTCCTCAGTCCTCAAACCTCAATCCTCAAACCTCAGCCCTCATCGTCAATCCTCAATCCTCAATCCTCAATCCTCAATCCTCAATCCTCAATCCTCAATCCTCAATCCTCAATCCTCAATACTCAATCCTCAATCTTCAACCCTCAGCCCTCATCCTCAATCCTCAATCCTCAATCTTCAACCCTCAATCCTCAATCCTCAATACTCAATCTTCAGCCATCATCCTCAATCGTCAATCCTCGTTCCTCAATCCTCAATCCTCAATCTTCAATCCTCCATACTCAATCTTCAATCCTCAATCCTCAATCATCAATCCTCAATCCTCAATCCTCAGTCATGAATCCTCAATCTTCAATACTCAATCCTCAATCATCAATCCTCAATCCTCAATCCTCAATCCTCATTCCTCAATCCTCAATCCTCAATCCTCAGTCCGCAATCCTCAACATTCAATCCTCAATCTTCAATACTCAATCCTCAATCCTCAATCCTCAATCCTCAATCCTCAATACTCAACCTTCAATCCTCCATGCTGTATCTTCAATCCTCAATCCTCAATCATCAATCCTCAATCCTCAATCCTCAGTCATCCATCCTCAATCTTCGATACTGAATCCTCAATCCTCAATCCTCAATCCTCAATCCTCAGTCCTCAATCTTCAATCCTCAATCCTCAATCTTCAATCCTCAATACTCAATCATCAATCCTCAATCCCCAATCCTCAATCCTCGATCCTCAATCCTCAGTCCTCAATCGTCAAGCATCAGTCCACAATCTTCAATACTCAATCCTCAATCCTCAATCCTCAATCCTCAATCATCAATCCTTAATCTTCAATACTCAATCCTCAATCCTCAATCCTCAATCCTCAATCGTCAATCCTCATTCTTCAATCCTCAATACCCAATCCTCAATCCTCAACCTCAATCCTCAACTCTCAATCCTCAATCCTCAGTCCTCAGACCTCAAACCTCAGTCCTCAAACCTCAGCCATCATCCTCAATCGTCAATCCTCGTTCCTCTATCCTCAATCATCAATCTTCAGTCCTCCATACTCAACCTTCAATCCTCAATCCTCAATCATCAATCCTCAATCCTCAATCCTCAGTCATGAATCCTCAATCTTCAATACTCAATCCTCAATCATCAATCCTCAATCCTCAATCCTCAATCCTCATTCCTCAATCCTCAATCCTCAATCCTCAGTCCGCAATCCTCAACATTCAATCCTCAATCTTCAATACTCAATCCTCAATCCTCAATCCTCAATCCTCAATACTCAGTACTCAACCTTCAATCCTCCATACTGAATCTTCAATCCTCAATCCTCAATCATTAATCCTCAATCCTCAATCCTCAGTCATCCATCCTCAATCTTCAATACTGAATCCTCAATCCTCAATCCTCAATCCTCAATCCTCAGTCCTCAATCCACATTCATCAATCCTCAATCTTCAATACTCAATCCTCAATCCTCAATCCTCAATCTTCAGTCATCAGTCCTCAATCCTCAATCCTCAAACCTGAATCCTCAACCGTCAGTCCTCGTCCTCAAACTTCAATCCCGAATCCTCAATCCTGAATCGTCAATCTTCAGCCCTCAGTCCTCAGCAATCAATTGTCAATCCTCTGTCCTCATTAGAATATCCTCAATTCACAGTTTTCAGTACTCATTCCCCAATCTTCAATCTTCAAATCTCAGTCTGCAAACAGCAATTCGCATCACTCAAAACTCAACACTCAGTCCTCAATCTTCAGTCCTCAATCCTCAATCCTCAATCCTCATTCTTCAATCCTCAATACCCAATCCTCAACCTTCAATCCTCAATCCTCAATCCTCAATTCTCAATCCTCAATCCTCAGTCCTCAGTCCTCAAACCTCAATCCACAACGCTCAGCCCTCATCGTCAATCCTCAATCCTCAGTCCTCAACCCTCAATCCTCAATCCTCAATCTTCAATACTCAATACTCAATCTTCAACCCTCAGCCCTCATCCTCAATCCTCAATCCTCAATCTTCAACCCTCAATCCTCAATCCTCAAAACTCAATCTTCAATCGTCAATCCTCAGTCCTCAAACCTCAATTCTGAATCCTCAATCTTCAATCCTCAATAATCAATCTCCAATCCTAGATCCTCAATCCTCAATCCTCAATCCTCAATCCTCATTCTTCAATCCTCAATACCCAATCCTCAATCTTCAATCCTCAATGCTCCATCCTCAATCCTCAATCCTCAGACCTCAAACATCAATACTCAACCCTCAGTCCTCGTCCTCAATCCACAATACTCAATCCTCAATCCTCAATCCACAATCTTCAATCCTCAATACTCAATCTTCAATCCTCAATCCTCGATCCTCAATCCTCAATCTTCATACCTCAATCCTCAATCCTCAATCCTCGATCCTCATTCTTCAATCCTCAATACCCAATCCTCAATCTTCAATCCTCAATCCTCAATCCTCAATTCTCAATCCTCAATCCTCAGTCCTCAGTCCTCAAACCTCAATCCTCAACCCTCAGCCCTCATCGTCAATCCTCAATCCTCAATCCTCAATCCTGAATCCTCAATCTTCAATCCTCAATACTCAATCTTCAATACTCAATCCTCAATCTTCAATCCTCAATTCTCAATCCTCAATCCTCAGTCCTCAGTCCTCAAACCTCAATCCTCAACCCCCAGTCCTCATCCTCAATTCTCAATTCTTAATCCTCAATCCTCAATCCTCAATCTTCGATCCTCAAAATTCAATCCTCAATACTCAATCTTCAATCCTCAATACTCAGTCTTCAATCCTCAATCCTCAATCCTCAATCCTCAATCCTCAATACTCAATCCACAATCATCAATCCTCAATCTTCAATACTCAATCCTCAATCCTCAATCCTCAATCCTCAATCCTCAATCGTCAATCCTCATTCTTCAATCCTCAATACCCAATCCACAATCCTCAATCCTCAATCCTCAATTCTCAATCCTCTATCCTCAGTCCTCAGCCCTCAAACCTCAGTCCTCAAACCTCAGCCATCATCCACAATCGTCAATCCTCGTTCCTCAATCCTCAATCCTCAAACTTCAATCCTCCATACTCAATCTTCAATCCTCAATCCTCAATCATCAATCCCCAATCCTCAATCCTCAGTCATGAATCCTCTATCTTCAATACTCAGTCCTCAATCATCAATCCTCAATCCTCAATCCTCAATCCTCATTCCTCAATCCTCAATCCTCAATCCTCAATCCTCAATCCTCAGACATCAATCCTCAATCCCCAAACCACAATCCCCAATCCTCAATCATCAACCTTCAATCCTCAATACTCAATCTTCAATCCTCAATTCCCAATCCTCAATCGTCAATCCTCAATCCTCAATCCTCAGTCATCAATCCTCAATCTTCAATACTCAGTCCTCAATCCTCAATCCTCAATCCTCAATCCTCAATCCTCAATCCTCAATCCTCATTCCTCAAACCTCAATCCTCAACCCTCAGTCCTCATCCTCAATTCTCAATTCTCAATCCTCAATCCTCAATCCTCAATCCTCAATCCTCAGTCCGCAATCCTCAATCATCAATCCTCAATCTTCAATACTCAATCCTCAATCCTCAATCCTCAATCCTCAATACTCAATCTTCAATCCTCAATCTTCAATCCTGAATCCTCAATCCTCAATCCTCAGACATCAATCCTCAATCTTCAATACTCAATCGTCAGTCCTCAGTCCTCAATCCTCAATCCTCAATCCTCGTTCCTCAAACCTCAATCCTCAACCCTCAGTCCTCATCCTCAATTCTCAATCCTCAATCATCGTTCCTCAAACCTCAATCCTCAACCCTCAGTCCTCATCCTCAATTCTCAATTCTCAATCCTCAAACCTCAATCTTCAATCCTCAATACTCAATCCACAATCCTCAATACTCAACCATCAATCCTCAATTCTCAATACTCAATAGAATATCCTGAATTCTCAGTATTCAATACTCAAACCTCAACGCTCAACCCTCAGCCCTCATCCTCCATCCTCAATCCTCAATCCTCAAACCTCAATCTTCAATCCTCAATACTCAATCTTCGATTCTCAATCCTCAATCCTCAATCCTCAATCCCAGTCCTCAATCTTCAATCCTCAATCCTCAATCCTCAGTCCTCAATCCTCAATCCTCAATCCCAGTCCTCAATCTTCAATCCTCAATCCTCAATCCTCAGTCCTCAATCCTCAATCCTCAATGATCAATCCTCAATCTTCAACACTCAATCCTCAATCCTCAATACTCGATCCTCAATCTTCAATCAACAATCCTAAATCCTCGATCCTCAATCCTCAATCCTCAATACTCAACCTTCAATCCTCCATACTGAATCTTCAATCCTCAATCCTCAATCATCAATCCTCAATCCTCAATCCTCAGTCATCCATCCTCAATCTTCAATACTCAATCCTCAATCCTCAATCCTCAATCCTTAGTCCTCAATCCACAATCATCAATCCTCAATCTTCAATACTCAATCCTCAATCCTCAATCCTCAATCTTCAGTAATCAGTCCTCAATCCTCAACCCTCAAACCTGAATCCTCAACCGTCAGTCCTCGTCCTCAAACCTCAATCCCGAATCCTCAATCCTGAATCGTCAATCTTCAGCCCTCAGTCCTCAGCAATCAATTGTCAATCCTCAGTCCTCATTAGAATATCCTGAATTCACAGTTTTCAGTACTCAATCCCCAATCTTCAATCTTCAAATCTCAGTCTACAAACATCAATTCGCATCACTCAAAACTCAACACTCAGTCCTCAATCTTCAGTCCTCAATCCTCAATCCTCAATCTTTAATCCTCAATACTCAATCCTCAATCCTCAATCCTCAATTCTCAATCCTCAGTCCTCAATCCTCAATCCCCAATCCTCAATCTTCAATCCTCAGTCCTCAATCCTCAATCATCAATATTCAATGATCAATCCTCAATACTCAACCTTCAATCCTCAACCCTCAATCCCCAAACCACAATCCCCAATCCTCAATCATCAACCTTCAATCCTCAATACTCAATCTTCAATCCTCAATTCCCAATCCTCAATCGTCAATCCTCAATCCTCAATCCTCAGTCATCAATCCTCAATCTTCAATACTCAATCCTCAATCCTCAATCCTCAATCCTCAATCCTCAATCCTCAATCCTCATTCCTCAAACCTCAATCCTCAACCCTCAGTCCTCATCCTCAATTCTCAATTCTCAATCCTCAATCCTCAATCCTCAATCTTCAATCCTCAATAATCAATCTCCTATCCTAGATCATCAATCCCCAATACTCTATCCTTAATCCTCAATATTCAATCCTCTATCCCCAGTCCACAATCTTCAATCCCCAAAGCTCAATAATCAATCCTCAATCCTCAGTCCTCAATCGTCAATCATCAGTCCACAATCTTCAATACTCAATCCTCAATCCTCAATCCTCAATCCTCAATCCTCAATCATCAATCCTGAATCTTCAATACTCAATCTTCAATACTCAATGCTCAATCCTCAATCCTCAATCCTCATTCTTCAATACTCAATACCCAATCCTCAATCTTCAATCCTCAATCCTCAATCCTCAATTCTCAATCCTCAATCCTCAACCCTCAGACCTCAAATATCAATACTCAGCCCTCAGCCCTTGTCCTCAATCCACAACACTCAATCCTCAATCCCCAATCTTCAATCATCAATATTCAATCTTCAATCCTCAATCCTCAATCCTCAATCCTCAATCCTCAATCCTCAATGTTCAAACCTCAATACCCAATCCTCAAACTTCAATCCTCAATCCTCAATCCTCAATCCACTATCCTCAATCCTCAATCCCCAGTCCTCAAACCACAATCCTGAATCCTCAATCCTGAATCCTCAACCTTCAGCGCTCAGTCCTCAACAATATGTTGTCAATCCTCAATCCTCAATAGAATATCCTCAGTTCAGAGATTTCAATACGCAATACTCGATCTGCAATCTTCAAATCTCTATCCGCAAACATCAATACTCATCACTCAACCCTCAACACTCAGTCCCCAGTCCTCAATCTTCAATCCTCAATCCTCAATCCTCAATCCTCAATCCTCAATATTCAATCCTCAATACTCAACATTCAATCCTCAATCCTCGATCCTCAATCCTCATTCTACAATCCTCAATACCCAATCCTCAATCTTCTATCCTCAATCCTCAATCCTCAATTCTCAATCCCCAATCCTCAGTCCTCAGTCCTCAAACCTCAATCCTCAACCCTCAGACCTCATCGTCAATCCCCAATCCTCAATCCTCAATCCTCAACCTTCAATACTCAATACTCAATCTTCAATCGTCAATCCTCAGTTCTCAATCCTCAATCCTCAATCCTCAATTCTCAATCCTCAATCCTCAACCCTCAGCCCTCATTCTCAATCCTCAGTCATCAATCCTCAATCTTCAATTCTCAATCCGCAATCATCAATCCTCAATCCGCAATCCTCAATCCTCATTCCACAAACCTCAATCCTCAACCCTCAGTCCTCATCCTCAATTCTCAATTCTTAATCCTCAATCCTCAATCCTCAATCTTCAATCCTCAAAATTCAATCCTCAATACTCAATCTTCAATCCTCAATACTCAGTCTTCAATCCTCAATCCTCAATCCTCAATCCTCAGTACTCAATCCACAATCATCAATCCTCAATCTTCAATACTCAATCCTCAATCCTCAATCCTCAATCCTCAATCCTCAATCGTCAATCCTCATTCTTCAATCCTCAATACCCAATCCTCAATCCTCAATCCTCAATCCTCAATTCTCAATCCTCTATCCTCAGTCCTCAGTCCTCAAACCTCAGTCCTCAAACCTCAGCCATCATCCTCAATCGTCAATCCTCGTTCCTCAATCCTCAATCCTCAAACTTCAATCCTCCATACTCAATCTTCAATCCTCAATCCTCAATCATCAATCCCCAATCCTCAATCCTCAGTCATGAATCCTCAATCTTCAATACTCAGTCCTCAATCATCAATCCTCAATCCTCAATCCTCAATCCTCATTCATCAATCCTCAATCCTCAATCCTCAAACCTGAATCCTCAACCGTCAGTCCTCGTCGTCAAACCTCAATCCCGAATCCTCAATCCTGAATCGTCAATCTTCAGCCCTCAGTCCTCAGCAATCAATTGTCAATCCTCAGTCCTCATTAGAATATCCTCAATTCACAGTTTTCAGTACTCAATCCCCAATCTTCAATCTTCAAATCTCAGTCTACAAACATCAATTCGCATCACTCAAAGCTCAACAGTCAGTCCTCAATCTTCAGTCCTCAATCCTCAATCCTCAATCTTTAATCCTCAATACTCAATCTTCAATCCTCAATCCTCAATTCTCAATCCTCAGTCCTCAATCCTCAATCCCCAATCCTCAATCTTCAATCCTCAGTCCTCAATCCTCAATCATCAATATTCAATGATCAATCCTCAATACTCAACCTTCAATCCTCAACCCTCAATCCCCAAACCACAATCCCCAATCCTCAATCATCAACCTTCAATCCTCAATACTCAATCTTCAATAATCAATGCTCAATCCTCAATCCTCAGTCCTCAATCCACAATCCTCAATACTCAACCATCAATCCTCAATTCTCAATACTCAATAGAATATCCTGAATTCTCAGTATTCAATACTCAAACCTCAACGCTCAACCCTCAGCCCTCATCCTCCATCCTCAATCCTCAATCCTCAAACCTCAATCTTCAATCCTCAATACTCAATCTTCGATTCTCAATCCTCAATCCTCAATCCTCAATCCCAGTCCTCAATCTTCAATCCTCAATCCTCAATCCTCAGTCCTCAATCCTCAATCCTCAATCCCAGTCCTCAATATTCAATCCTCAATCCTCAATCCTCAGTCCTCAATCCTCAATCCTCAATGATCAATCCTCAATCTTCAACACTCAATCCTCAATCCTCAATACTCGATCCTCAATCTTCAATCCACAATCCTAAATCCTCGATCCTCAATCCTCAATCCTCAATACTCAACCTTCAATCCTCCATACTGAATCTTCAATCCTCAATCCTCAATCATCAATCCTCAATCCTCAATCCTCAGTCATCCATCCTCAATCTTCAATACTCAATCCTCAATCCTCAATCCTCAATCCTCAATCCTTAGTCCTCAATCCACAATCATCAATCCTCAATCTTCAATACTCAATCCTCAATCCTCAATCCTCAATCTTCAGTAATCAGTCCTCAATCCTCAATCCTCAAACCTGAATCCTCAACCGTCAGTCCTCGTCCTCAAACCTCAATCCCGAATCCTCAATCCTGAATCGTCAATCTTCAGCCCTCAGTCCTCAGCAATCAATTGTCAATCCTCAGTCCTCATTAGAATATCCTGAATTCACAGTTTTCAGTACTCAATCCCCAATCTTCAATCTTCAAATCTCAGTCTACAAACATCAATTCGCATCACTCAAAACTCAACACTCAGTCCTCAATCTTCAGTCCTCAATCCTCAATCCTCAATCTTTAATCCTCAATACTCAATCCTCAATCCTCAATCCTCAATTCTCAATCCTCAGTCCTCAATCCTCAATCCCCAATCCTCAATCTTCAATCCTCAGTCCTCAATCCTCAATCATCAATATTCAATGATCAATCCTCAATACTCAACCTTCAATCCTCAACCCTCAATCCCCAAACCACAATCCCCAATCCTCAATCATCAACCTTCAATCCTCAATACTCAATCTTCAATCCTCAGTTCCCAATCCTCAATCGTCAATCCTCAATCCTCAATCCTCAGTCATCAATCCTCAATCTTCAATACTCAATCCTCAATCCTCAATCCTCAATCCTCAATCCTCAATCCTCAATCCTCATTCCTCAAACCTCAATCCTCAACCCTCAGTCCTCATCCTCAATTCTCAATTCTGAATCCTCAATCCTCAATCCTCAATCTTCAATCCTCAATAATCAATCTCCTATCCTAGATCATCAATCCCCAATACTCTATCCTTAATCCTCAATATTCAATCCTCTATCCCCAGTCCACAATCTTCAATCCCCAAAGCTCAATAATCAATCCTCAATCCTCAGTCCTCAATCGTCAATCATCAGTCCACAATCTTCAATACTCAATCCTCAATCCTCAATCCTCAATCCTCAATCCTCAATCATCAATCCTGAATCTTCAATACTCAATCTTCAATACTCAATGCTCAATCCTCAATCCTCAATCCTCATTCTTCAATACTCAATACCCAATCCTCAATCTTCAATCCTCAATCCTCAATCCTCAATTCTCAATCCTCAATCCTCAACCCTCAGACCTCAAATATCAATACTCAGCCCTCAGCCCTTGTCCTCAATCCACAACACTCAATCCTCAATCCCCAATCTTCAATCATCAATATTCAATCTTCAATCCTCAATCCTCAATCCTCAATCCTCAATCCTCAATCCTCAATGTTCAAACCTCAATACCCAATCCTCAAACTTCAATCCTCAATCCTCAATCCTCAATCCACTATCCTCAATCCTCAATCCCCAGTCCTCAAACCACAACCTGAATCCTCAATCCTGAATCCTCAACCTTCAGCGCTCAGTCCTCAACAATATGTTGTCAATCCTCAATCCTCAATGGAATATCCTCAGTTCAGAGATTTCAATACGCAATACTCGATCTGCAATCTTCAAATCTCTATCCGCAAACATCAATACTCATCACTCAACCCTCAACACTCAGTCCCCAGTCCTCAATCTTCAATCCTCAATCCTCAATCCTCAATCCTCAATCCTCAATATTCAATCCTCAATACTCAACATTCAATCCTCAATCCTCGATCCTCAATCCTCATTCTACAATCCTCAATACCCAATCCTCAATCTTCTATCCTCAATCCTCAATCCTCAATTCTCAATCCCCAATCCTCAGTCCTCAGTCCTCAAACCTCAATCCTCAACCCTCAGACCTCATCGTCAATCCCCAATCCTCAATCCTCAATCCTCAACCTTCAATCCTCAATACTCAATCTTCAATCGTCAATCCTCAATCCTCAATCGTCAATCTTCATTCTTCAATCCTCAATACCCAATCCTCAATCCTCAATCCTCAATCCTCAATTCTCAATCCTCTATCCTCAGTCCTCAGTCCTCAAACCTCAGTCCTCAAACCTCAGCCATCATCCTCAATCGTCAATCCTCGTTCCTCAATCCTCAATCCTCAAACTTCAATCCTCCATACTCAATCTTCAATCCTCAATCCTCAATCATCAATCCCCAATCCTCAATCCTCAGTCATGAATCCTCAATCTTCAATACTCAGTCCTCAATCATCAATCCTCAATCCTCAATCCTCAATCCTCATTCCTCAATCCTCAATCCTCAATCCTCAAACCTGAATCCTCAACCGTCAGTCCTCGTCCTCAAACCTCAATCCCGAATCCTCAATCCTGAATCGTCAATCTTCAGCCCTCAGTCCTCAGCAATCAATTGTCAATCCTCAGTCCTCATTAGAATATCCTCAATTCACAGTTTTCAGTACTCAATCCCCAATCTTCAATCTTCAAATCTCAGTCTACAAACATCAATTCGCATCACTCAAAACTCAACACTCAGTCCTCAATCTTCAGTCCTCAATCCTCATTCCTCAATCTTTAATCCTCAATACTCAATCCTCAATCCTCAATCCTCAATTCTCAATCCTCAGTCCTCGTCCTCAATCCACAATACTCAATCCTCAATCCTCAATCTTCAATCATCAATATTCAATCTTCAATCCTCAATCCTCAATCCTCAATTCTCAATCCTCAATCCACAATGTTCAATCCTCAATACCCAATCCTCAATCTTCAATCCTCAATCCTCAATCCTCAATCCTCAATCCTCGTTCTTCAATCCTCAATCCTCAATCCTCAGACCTCAAACATCAATACTCAACCCTCAGTCCTCGTCCTCAATCCACAATACTCAATCCTCAATCCTCAATCCACAATCTTCAATCCTCAATACTCAATCTTCAATCCTCAATCCTCGATCCTCAATCCTCAATCTTCATACCTCAATCCTCAATCCTCAATCCTCGATCCTCATTCTTCAATCCTCAATACCCAATCCTCAATCTTCAATCCTCAATCCTCAATCCTCAATTCTCAATCCTCAATCCTCAGTCCTCAGTCCTCAAACCTCAATCCTCAACCCTCAGCCCTCATCGTCAATCCTCAATCCTCAATCCTCAATCCTCAATCCTCAATCTTCAATCCTCAATACTCAATCTTCAATACTCAATCCTCAATCTTCAATCCTCAATTCTCAATCCTCAATCCTCAGTCCTCAGTCCTCAAACCTCAATCCTCAACCCTCAGCCCTCATCGTCAATCCTCAATCCTCAGTCCTCAATCCTCAATCTTCAATCCTCAATCCTCAATCTTCAATCCTCAATACTCAATCCTCGATCCTCAATCCTCAATCTTCATACCTCAATCCTCAATCCTCAATCCTCGATCCTCATTCTTCAATCCTCAATACCCAATCCTCAATCTTCAATCCTCAATCCTCAATCCTCAATTCTCAATCCTCAATCCTCAGTCCTCAGTCCTCAAACCTCAATCCTCAACCCTCAGCCCTCATCGTCAATCCTCAATCCTCAATCCTCAATCCTCAATCCTCAATCTTCAATCCTCAATACTCAATCTTCAATACTCAATCCTCAATCTTCAATCCTCAATTCTCAATCCTCAATCCTCAGTCCTCAGTCCTCAAACCTCAATCCTCAACCCTCAGCCCTCATCGTCAATCCTCAATCCTCAGTCCTCAATCCTCAATCTTCAATCCTCAATCCTCAATCTTCAATCCTCAATACTCAATCATCAATCCTCAATCCCCAATCCTCAATCCTCAATCCTCAATTCTCAATCTTCAATCCTCAATGCTCAATCCTCAATCGTCAATCTTCAATCCTCAATACTCAATCTTCAATACTCAATCCTCAATGCTCAATCCTCAATCCTCATTCTTCAATCCTCAATACCCAATCCTCAATCTTCAATCCTCAATCCTCAATCCTCAATCGTCGATCCTCAATCTTCAATCCTCAATAATCAATCTCCTATCCTAGATCCTGAATCCCCAATACTCTATCCTTAATCCTCAATATTCAATCCTCTATCCGCAGTCCACAATCTTCAATCCCCAAAGCTCAATAATCAATCCTCAATCCTCAGTCCTCAATCGTCAAACACCAGTCCACAATCTTCAATCCCCAAAGCTCAATAATCAATCCTCAATCCTCAGTCCTCAATCGTCAAACATCAGTCCACAATCTTCAATACTCAATCCTCAATCCTCAATCATCAATCCTCAATCATCAATCCTGAATCTTCAATACTCAATCCTCAATCCTCAATCCTCAATCCTCAGTTCTCAATCCTCAATCCTCAATCTTTAATCCTCAATACTCAATCTTCAATCCTCGATCCTCAATTCTCAATCCTCAGTCCTCAATCCTCAATCGCAAATCCTCAATCCCCAATCCTCAATCTTCAATCCTCAGTCCTCAGTCCTCAATCATCAATATCCAATGATCAATCCTCAATACTCAACCTTCAATCCTCAACCCTCAATCCCCAAACCACAATCCTCAATCCTCAATCATCAACTTTCAATCCTCAATACTCAATCTTCAATCCTCAATTCCCAATGCCCAATCGTCAATCCTCAATCCTCAGTCATCAATACTCAATCTTCAATACTCAATCCTCAATCCTCAATCCTCAATCCTCAATCCTCAATCCTCAATCCTCATTCCTCAAACGTCAATCCTCAACCCTCAGTCCTCATCCTCAATTCTCAATTCTCAATCCTCAATCCTCAATCCTCAATCTTCAATCCTCAATAATCAATCTCCTATCCTAGATGATCAATCCCCAATACTCTATCCTTAATCCTCAATATTCAATCCTCTATCCCCAGTCCACAATCTTCAATCCCCAAAGCTCAATAATCAATCCTCAATCCTCAGTCCTCAATCGTCAATCATCAGTCCACAATCTTCAATACTCAATCCTCAATCCTCAATCCTCAATCCTCAATCCTCAATCCTCAATCCTCAATCTTCAATCCTCAATACTCAATCTTCAATCCTCAACCCTCGATCCTCAATCCTCAATCTTCATTCCTCAATCCTCAATCCTCAATCCTCAATCCTCATTCTTCAATCCTCAATACCCAATCCTCAACCTTCAATCCTCAATCCTCAATCCTCAATTCTCAATCCTCAATTCTCAGTCCTCAGTCCTCAAACCTCAATCCTCAACCCTCAGCCCTCATCGTCAATCCTCAATCCTCAATCCTCAATCCTTAATCCTCAATCCTCAATCCTCAATCCTCAATCCTCAATACTCAATCCTCAATCTTCAACCCTCAGCCCTCATCCTCAATCCTCAATCCTCAATCTTCAACCCTCAATCCTCAATCCTCAATACTCAATCTTCAGCCATCATCCTCAATCGTCAATCCTCGTTCCTCAATCCACAATCCTCAATCTTCAATCCTCCATACTCAATCTTCAATCCTCAATCCTCAATCATCAATCCTCAATCCTCAATCCTCAGTCATGAATCCTCAATCTTCAATACTCAATCCTCAATCATCAATCCTCAATCCTCAATCCTCAATCCTCATTCCTCAATCCTCAATCCTCAATCCTCAGTCCGCAATCCTCAACATTCAATCCTCAATCTTCAATACTCAATCCTCAATCCTCAATCCTCAATCCTCAATCCTCAATACTCAACCTTCAATCCTCCATGCTGTATCTTCAATCCTCAATCCTCAATCATCAATCCTCAATCCTCAATCCTCAGTCATCCATCCTCAATCTTCGATACTCAATCCTCAATCCTCAATCCTCAATCCTCAATCCTCAGTCCTCAATCTTCAATCCTCAATCCTCAATCTTCAATCCTCAATACTCAATCATCAATCCTCAATCCCCAATCCTCAATCCTCGATCCTCAATCCTCAGTCCTCAATCGTCAAACATCAGTCCACAATCTTCAATACTCAATCCTCAATCCTCAATCCTCAATCCTCAATCATCAATCCTTAATCTTCAATACTCAATCCTCAATCCTCAATCCTCAATCGTCAATCCTCATTCTTCAATCCTCAATACCCAATCCTCAATCCTCAACCTCAATCCTCAACTCTCAATCCTCAATCCTCAGTCCTCAGTCCTCAAACCTCAGTCCTCAAACCTCAGCCATCATCCTCAATCGTCAATCCTCGTTCCTCTATCCTCAATCCTCAATCTTCAGTCCTCCATACTCAACCTTCAATCCTCAATCCTCAATCATCAATCCTCAATCCTCAATCCTCAGTCATGAATCCTCAATCTTCAATACTCAATCCTCAATCATCAATCCTGAATCCTCAATCCTCAATCCTCATTCCTCAATCCTCAATCCTCAATCCTCAGTCCGCAATCCTCAACATTCAATCCTCAATGTTCAATACTCAATCCTCAATCCTCAATCCTCAATCCTCAATCCTCAGCACTCAATCTTCAATCCTCCATACTGAGTCTTCAATCCTCAATCCTCAATCATCAATCCTCAATCCTCAATCCTCAGTCATCCATCCTCAATCTTCAATACTCATTCCTCAATCCTCAATCCTCAATCCTCAATCCTCAATCCTCATTCCTCAATCCTCAATCCTCAATCCTCAGTCCGCAATCCTCAACATTCAATCCTCAATGTTCAATACTCAATCCTCAATCCTCAGTCATCCATCCTCAATCTTCGATACTCAATCCTCAATCCTCAATCCTCAATCCTCAATCCTCAGTCCTCAATCTTCAATCCTCAATCCTCAATCTTCAATCCTCAATACTCAATCATCAATCCTCAATCCCCATTCCTCAATCCTCGATCCTCAATCCTCAGTCCTCAATCGTCAAACATCAGTCCACAATCTTCAATACTCAATCCTCAGTTCTCAATCCTCAATCCTCAATCTTTAATCCTCAATACTCAATCTTCAATCCTCGATCCTCAATTCTCAATCCTCAGTCCTCAATCCTCAATCGCAAATCCTCAATCCCCAATCCTCAATCTTCAATCCTCAGTCCTCAGTCCTCAATCATCAATATCCAATGATCAATCCTCAATACTCAACCTTCAATCCTCAACCCTCAATCCCCAAACCACAATCCTCAATCCTCAATCATCAACTTTCAATCCTCAATACTCAATCTTCAATCCTCAATTCCCAATGCTCAATCGTCAATCCTCAATCCTCAATCCTCAGTCATCAATACTCAATCTTCAATACTCAATCCTCAATCCTCAATCCTCAATCCTCAATCCTCAATCCTCAATCCTCATTCCTCAAACGTCAATCCTCAACCCTCAGTCCTCATCCTCAATTCTCAATTCTCAATCCTCAATCCTCAATCCTCAATCTTCAATCCTCAATAATCAATCTCCTATCCTAGATGATCAATCCCCAATACTCTATCCTTAATCCTCAATATTCAATCCTCTATCCCCAGTCCACAATCTTCAATCCCCAAAGCTCAATAATCAATCCTCAATCCTCAGTCCTCAATCGTCAATCATCAGTCCACAATCTTCAATACTCAATCCTCAATCCTCAATCCTCAATCCTCAATCCTCAATCTTCAATCCTCAATACTCAATCTTCAATCCTCAACCCTCGATCCTCAATCCTCAATCTTCATTCCTCAATCCTCAATCCTCAATCCTCAATCCTCATTCTTCAATCCTCAATACCCAATCCTCAACCTTCAATCCTCAATCCTCAATCCTCAATTCTCAATCCTCAATTCTCAGTCCTCAGTCCTCAAACCTCAATCCTCAAACCTCAGCCCTCATCGTCAATCCTCAATCCTCAATCCTCAATCCTCAATCCTCAATCCTCAATCCTCAATCCTCAATCCTCAATACTCAATCCTCAATCTTCAACCCTCAGCCCTCATCCTCAATCCTCAATCCTCAATCTTCAACCCTCAATCCTCAATCCTCAATACTCAATCTTCAGCCATCATCCTCAATCGTCAATCCTCGTTCCTCAATCCTCAATCCTCAATCTTCAATCCTCCATACTCAATCTTCAATCCTCAATCCTCAATCATCAATCCTCAATCCTCAATCCTCAGTCATGAATCCTCAATCTTCAATACTCAATCCTCAATCATCAATCCTCAATCCTCAATCCTCAATCCTCATTCCTCAATCCTCAATCCTCAATCCTCAGTCCGCAATCCTCAACATTCAATCCTCAATCTTCAATACCCAATCCTCAATCCTCAATCCTCAATCCTCAATCCTCAATACTCAACCTTCAATCCTCCATGCTGTATCTTCAATCCTCAATCCTCAATCATCAATCCTCAATCCTCAATCCTCAGTCATCCATCCTCAATCTTCGATACTGAATCCTCAATCCTCAATCCTCAATCCTCAATCCTCAGTCCTCAATATTCAATCCTCAATCCTCAATCTTCAATCCTCAATACTCAATCATCAATCCTCAATCCCCAATCCTCAATCCTCGATCCTCAATCCTCAGTCCTCAATCGTCAAACATCAGTCCACAATCTTCAATACTCAATCCTCAATCCTCAATCCTCAATCCTCAATCATCAATCCTTAATCTTCAATACTCAATCCTCAATCCTCAATCCTCAATCCTCAATCGTCAATCCTCATTCTTCAATCCTCAATACCCAATCCTCAATCCTCAACCTCAATCCTCAACTCTCAATCCTCAATCCTCAGTCCTCAGACCTCAAACCTCAGTCCTCAAACCTCAGCCATCATCCTCAATCGTCAATCCTCGTTCCTCTATCCTCAATCATCAATCTTCAGTCCTCCATACTCAACCTTCAATCCTCAATCCTCAATCATCAATCCTCAATCCTCAATCCTCAGTCATGAATCCTCAATCTTCAATACTCAATCCTCAATCATCAATCCTCAATCCTCAATCCTCAATCCTCATTCCTCAATCCTCAATCCTCAATCCTCAGTCCGCAATCCTCAACATTCAATCCTCAATCTTCAATACTCAATCCTCAATCCTCAATCCTCAATCCTCAATACTCAGTACTCAACCTTCAATCCTCCATACTGAATCTTCAATCCTCAATCCTCAATCATTAATCCTCAATCCTCAATCTTCAGTCATCAGTCCTCAATCCTCATTCCTCAAACCTGAATCCTCAACCGTCAGTCCTCGTCCTCAAACTTCAATCCCGAATCCTCAATCCTGAATCGTCAATCTTCAGCCCTCAGTCCTCAGCAATCAATTGTCAATCCTCAGTCCTCATTAGAATATCCTCAATTCACAGTTTTCAGTACTCATTCCCCAATCTTCAATCTTCAAATCTCAGTCTGCAAACAGCAATTCGCATCACTCAAAACTCAACACTCAGTCCTCAATCTTCAGTCCTCAATCCTCAATCCTCAATCCTCATTCTTCAATCCTCAATACCCAATCCTCAACCTTCAATCCTCAATCCTCAATCCTCAATTCTCAATCCTCAATCCTCAGTCCTCAGTCCTCAAACCTCAATCCACAACGCTCAGCCCTCATCGTCAATCCTCAATCCTCAGTCCTCAACCCTCAATCCTCAATCCTCAGTCATCAATCCTCAATCTTCAATACTCAATCCGCAATCATCAATCCTCAATCCTCAATCCTCAATCCTCATTCCACAAACCTCAATCCTCAACCCTCAGTCCTCATCCTCAATTCTCAATTCTTAATCCTCAATCCTCAATCCTCAATCTTCAATCCTCAAAATTCAATCCTCAATACTCAATCTTCAATCCTCAATACTCAGTCTTCAATCCTCAATCCTCAATCCTCAATCCTCAGTACTCAATCCACAATCATCAATCCTCAATCTTCAATACTCAATCCTCAATCCTCAATCCTCAATCCTCAATCCTCAATCGTCAATCCTCATTCTTCAATCCTCAATACCCAATCCTCAATCCTCAATCCTCAATCCTCAATCCTCGATCCTCAATCCTCAATCTTCAATCCTCAATACTCAATCTTCAATCCTCAATCCTCAATCCTCAATCATCAATCCTCAATCTTCAATCCTCAATCCTCAATCCTCAATCGTCGATCCTCAATCTTCAATCCTTAGTCCCAAATCCTCAATCTTCAATCCTGAATGCTCAACCCTCAATCTTCATTCCTCAATACTCAATCTTCAATCCTCAATCCTCAATCCTCAATCCTCAATCCTCAATCCTCAATACTCAATGTTCAATCCTCAATACCCAATCCTCAAACATCAATCCTCAATCCTCAATCCTCAATCCACAATCCTCAATCTTCAATCCTCAGTCCTCAAACCACAATCCTGTATCCTCAACCCTGAATCCTCAACCTTCAGCGCTCAGTCCTCAACAATAAGTTGTCAATCCTCAATCCTCAATAGATATCCTCAGTTCAGAGATTTCAATACGCAATACTCGATCTGCAATCTTCAAATCTCTATCCACAAACATCAATACTCATCACTCAACCCTCAACACTCAGTCCCCAGTCCTCAATCTTCAATCCTCAATCCTCAATCCTCAATCCTCAATCCTCTATATTCAATCCTCAATACTCAACTTTCAATGCTCAATCCTCGATCCTCAATCCTCATTCTACAATCCTCAATACCCAATCCTCAATCTTCTATCCTCAATCCTCAATCCTCAATTCTCAATCCCCAATCCTCAGTCCTCAGTCCTCAAACCTCAATCCTCAACCCTCAGACCTCATCGTCAATCCCCAATCCTCAATCCTCAATCCTCAACCTTCAATCCTCAATACTCAATCTTCAATCGTCAATCCTCAGTTCTCAATCCTCAATCCTCAATCCTCAATTCTCAATCCTCAATCCTCAACCCTCAGCCCTCATTCTCAATCCTCAATCCTGAATCCTCAATCCTCAATCCTCAATCTTCAATCCTCAATACTCAGTCTTCAACACTCAATGCTCAATCCTCAATCCTCAGTCCTCAATCCACAACCATCAATACTCAATCTTCAATACTCAATCCTCAATCCTCAATCCTCAATCCTCAATTCTCAATCCTCAATCCTCAGTCCTCAGTCCTCAAACCTCAGTCCTCAAACCTCAGCCATCATCCTCAATCGTCGATCCTCGTTCCTCAATCCTCAATCCTCAATATTCAATCCTCCATACTCAATCTTCAATCCTCAATCCTCAATCATCAATCCTCAATCCTCAATCCTCAGTCATCAATCCTCAATCTTCAATACTCAATCCGCAATCATCAATCCTCAATCCTCAATCCTCAATCCACATTCCACAAACCTCAATCCTCAACCCTCAGTCCTCATCCTCAATTCTCAATTCTTAATCCTCAATCCTCAATCCTCAGTCTTCAATCCTCAAAATTCAATCCTCAATACTCAATCTTCAATCCTCAATACTCAGTCTTCAATCCTCAACCCTCAATCCTCAATCCTCAGTACTCAATCCACAATCATCAATCCTCAATCTTCAATACTCAATCCTCAATCCTCAATCCTCAATCCTCAATCCTCAACCGTCAATCCTCATTCTTCAATCCTCAATACCCAATCCTCAATCCTCAATCCTCAATCCTCAATCCTCGATCCTCAATCCTCAATCTTCAATCCTCAATACTCAATCTTCAATCCTCAATCCTCAATCCTCAATCCTCAATCCTCACTCTTCAATCCTCAATACCCAATCCTCAATCTTCTATCCTGAATCCTCAATCCTCAATTCTCAACCCTCAATCCTCAGTCCTCAGTCCTCAAACCACAATCTCCAACCCTCAGCCCTCACCCTCAATCCTCAGTCCTCATTCCTCAATCCTCAGTCTTCAATCCTCAATACTCAATCTTCAATCCTCAGTCCTCAATCCTCAATCCTCAGTCCTCAATCCTCAATTCTCAATCATCAATCCTCAGTCTTCAATCCTCAATCCTCAAACCTCAATCCTCAATCCTCAATCCTCAATCCTCACTCTTCAATCCTGAATACTCAATCTTCAATCCTCAGTCCTCAATCCTCAATCCTCAATCCTCAATCCTCAATCCTCAATCATCAATCCTCAATCTTCAATCCTCAATCCTCAATCCTCAATCGTCGATCCTCAATCTTCAATCCTTAGTCCCAAATCCTCAATCTTCAATCCTGAATGCTCATCCCTCAATCTTCAATCCTCAATACTCAATCTTGAATCCTCAATCCTCAATCCTCAATCCTCAATCCTCAATCCTCAATACTCAATGTTCAATCCTCAATACCCAATCCTCAAACATCAATCCTCAATCCTCATTCCTCAATCCACAATCCTCAATCCTCAATCCTCAGTCCTCAAACCACAGTCCTGTATCCTCAACCCTGAATCCTCAACCTTCAGCACTCAGTCCTCAACAATATGTTGTCAATCCTCAATCTTCAATAGAATATCCTCAGTTCAGATATTTCAATACGGAATACTCGATCTGCAATCCTCAAATCTCTATCCATAAACATCAATTCTCATCACTCAACCCTCAATACCCAGTCCCCAATCCTCAATCTTCAATCCTCAATTCTCTATCCTCAATCCTCAATCCTCAATCTTCAATCCTCAATACTCAATCTTCAATCCTCAATCCTCGATCCTCAATCCTCAATCTTCATTCCTCAATACTCACTCCTCAATCCTCAATCCTGATTCTTCAATCCTCAATACCCAATCCTCAATCTTCAATCCTCAATCCTCAATCTTCATCTCTCAATCCTCAATCCTCAGTCCTCAGTCCTCAAACCTCAATCCTCAACCCTCAGCCCTCATCGTCAATCCTCAATCCTCAATCCTCAATCCTCAATCCTCTATCTTCAATCCTCAATCCTCAATCTTCAATCCTCAACACTCAGTCTTCAATCCTCAATCCTCAATCCTCAATCCTCAATCCTCAATACTCAATCTTCAAGCCTCAATCCTCAATCCTGAATCCTCAATCCTCAATCCTCAGACATCAATCCTCAATCTTCAATACTCAATCGTCAATCCTCAGTCCTCAATTCTCAATCCTCAATCCTCGTTCCTCAAACCTCAATCCTCAACCCTCAGTCCTCATCCTCAATTCTCAATTCTCAGTCCTCAAACCTCAATCTTCAATCCTCAATACTCAATCCTCAATCCTCAATACTCAACCATCAATCCTCAATTCTCAATACTCAATAGAATATCCTGAATTCTCAGTATTCAATACTCAAACCTCAACGCTCAACCCTCAGCCCTCATCCTCCATCCTCAATCCTCAATCCTCAAACCTCAATCATCAATCCTCAATCCTCAAACCTCAATCATCAATCCTCAATACTCAATCTTCGAATCTCAATCTTCAATCCTCAATCCTCAATCCCAATCCTCAATCTTCAATCCCCAGTCCTGAATCATCAACCTTCAATCCTCAATACTCAATCTTCAATCCTCAATCTTCAACACTCAATCCTCAATCCTCAATCCTCAATCCTCAATCTTCAATCCTCAATCCTAAATCCTCGATCCTCAATCCTCAATCCTCAATCCTCAACCCTCAGCCCTCATCCTCAATCCTCAATCCTCAATCTTCAATCCTCAATCCTCAACCCTCAATACTCAATCTTCAATCGTCAATCCTCAGTCATCAGTCCTCAATCCTCAATCCCCAAACCTGAATCCTCAACCGTCGGTCCTCGTCCTCAAACCTCAATCTCGAATCCTCAATCCTGAATCGTCAACCTTCAGCCCTCATCCTCAATCCTCAATCCTGAATCCTCAATCCTCAATGTTCAATCCTCAATACTCAGTCTTCAATCATCAATCCTCAATACTCAATCCTCAATCCTCAATCCTTAATCATCAATCCTCATTCCTCAAACCTCAATCCTCAACCCTCAGTCCTCATCCTCAATTCTCAATTCTCAATCCTCAATCCTCAATCCTCAATCTTCAATCCTCAATAATCAATCTCCTATCCTAGATCATCAATCCCCAATACTCTATCCTTAATCCTCAATATTCAATCCTCTATCCCCAGTCCACAATCTTCAATCCCCAAAGCTCAATAATCAATCCTCAATCCTCAGTCCTCAATCGTCAATCATCAGTCCACAATCTTCAATACTCAATCCTCAATCCTCAATCCTCAATCCTCAATCCTCAATCATCAATCCTGAATCTTCAATACTCAATCTTCAATACACAATGCTCAATCCTCAATCCTCAATCCTCATTCTTCAATACTCAATACCCAATCCTCAATCTTCAATCCTCAATCCTCAATCCTCAATTCTCAATCCTCAATCCTCAACCCTCAGACCTCAAATATCAATACTCAGCCCTCAGCCCTTGTCCTCAATCCACAACACTCAATCCTCAATCCCCAATCTTCAATCATCAATATTCAATCTTCAATCCTCAATCCTCAATCCTCAATCCTCAATCCTCAATCCTCAATGTTCAAACCTCAATACCCAATCCTCAAACTTCAATCCTCAATCCTCAATCCTCAATCCACTATCCTCAATCCTCAATCCCCAGTCCTCAAACCACAATCCTGAATCCTCAATCCTGAATCCCCAACCTTCAGCGCTCAGTCCTCAACAATATGTTGTCAATCCTCAATCCTCAATAGAATATCCTCAGTTCAGAGATTTCAATACGCAATACTCGATCTGCAATCTTCAAATCTCTATCCGCAAACATCAATACTCATCACTCAACCCTCAACACTCAGTCCCCAGTCCTCAATCTTCAATCCTCAATCCTCAATCCTCAATCCTCAATCCTCAATATTCAATCCTCAATACTCAACATTCAATCCTCAATCCTCGATCCTCAATCCTCATTCTACAATCCTCAATACCCAATCCTCAATCTTCTATCCTCAATCCTCAATCCTCAATTCTCAATCCCCAATCCTCAGTCCTCAGTCCTCAAACCTCAATCCTCAACCCTCAGACCTCATCGTCAATCCCCAATCCTCAATCCTCAATCCTCAACCTTCAATCCTCAATACTCAATCTTCAATCGTCAATCCTCAGTTCTCAATCCTCAATCCTCAATCCTCAATTCTCAATCCTCAATCCTCAACCCTCAGCCCTCATTCTCAATCCTCAGTCATCAATCCTCAATCTTCAATACTCAATCCGCAATCATCAATCCTCAATCCGCAATCCTCAATCCTCATTCCACAAACCTCAATCCTCAACCCTCAGTCCTCATCCTCAATTCTCAATTCTTAATCCTCAATCCTCAATCCTCAATCTTCAATCCTCAAAATTCAATCCTCAATACTCAATCTTCAATCCTCAATACTCAGTCTTCAATCCTCAATCCTCAATCCTCAATCCTCAGTACTCAATCCACAATCATCAATCCTCAATCTTCAATACTCAATCCTCAATCCTCAATCCTCAATCCTCAATCCTCAATCGTCAATCCTCATTCTTCAATCCTCAATACCCAATCCTCAATCCTCAATCCTCAATCCTCAATTCTCAATCCTCTATCCTCAGTCCTCAGTCCTCAAACCTCAGTCCTCAAACCTCAGCCATCATCCTCAATCGTCAATCCTCGTTCCTCAATCCTCAATCCTCAAACTTCAATCCTCCATACTCAATCTTCAATCCTCAATCCTCAATCATCAATCCCCAATCCTCAATCCTCAGTCATGAATCCTCAATCTTCAATACTCAGTCCTCAATCATCAATCCTCAATCCTCAATCCTCAATCCTCATTCCTCAATCCTCAATCCTCAATCCTCAAACCTGAATCCTCAACCGTCAGTCCTCGTCCTCAAACCTCAATCCCGAATCCTCAATCCTGAATCGTCAATCTTCAGCCCTCAGTCCTCAGCAATCAATTGTCAATCCTCAGTCCTCATTAGAATATCCTCAATTCACAGTTTTCAGTACTCAATCCCCAATCTTCAATCTTCAAATCTCAGTCTACAAACATCAATTCGCATCACTCAAAACTCAACACTCAGTCCTCAATCTTCAGTCCTCAAACCTCAATCCTCAATCTTTAATCCTCAATACTCAATCCTCAATCCTCAATCCTCAATTCTCAATCCTCAGTCCTCGTCCTCAATCCACAATACTCAATCCTCAATCCTCAATCTTCAATCATCAATATTCAATCTTCAATCCTCAATCCTCAATCCTCAATTCTCAATCCTCAATCCACAATGTTCAATCCTCAATACCCAATCCTCAATCTTCAATCCTCAATCCTCAATCCTCAATCCTCAATCCTCGTTCTTCAATCCTCAATCCTCAATCCTCAGACCTCAAACATCAATACTCAACCCTCAGTCCTCGTCCTCAATCCACAATACTCAATCCTCAATCCTCAATCCACAATCTTCAATCCTCAATACTCAATCTTCAATCCTCAATCCTCGATCCTCAATCCTCAATCTTCATACCTCAATCCTCAATCCTCAATCCTCGATCCTCATTCTTCAATCCTCAATACCCAATCCTCAATCTTCAATCCTCAATCCTCAATCCTCAATTCTCAATCCTCAATCCTCAGTCCTCAGTCCTCAAACCTCAATCCTCAACCCTCAGCCCTCATCGTCAATCCTCAATCCTCAATCCTCAATCCTCAATCCTCAATCTTCAATCCTCAATACTCAATCTTCAATACTCAATCCTCAATCTTCAATCCTCAATTCTCAATCCTCAATCCTCAGTCCTCAGTCCTCAAACCTCAATCCTCAACCCTCAGCCCTCATCGTCAATCCTCAATCCTCAGTCCTCAATCCTCAATCTTCAATCCTCAATCCTCAATCTTCAATCCTCAATACTCAATCATCAATCCTCAATCCCCAATCCTCAATCCTCAATCCTCAATTCTCAATCTTCAATCCTCAATGCTCAATCCTCAATCGTCAATCTTCAATCCTCAATACTCAATCTTCAATACTCAATCCTCAATGCTCAATCCTCAATCCTCATTCTTCAATCCTCAATACCCAATCCTCAATCTTCAATCCTCAATCCTCAATCCTCAATCGTCGATCCTCAATCTTCAATCCTCAATAATCAATCTCCTATCCTAGATCCTCAATCCCCAATACTCTATCCTTAATCCTCAATATTCAATCCTCTATCCGCAGTCCACAATCTTCAATCCCCAAAGCTCAATAATCAATCCTCAATCCTCAGTCCTCAATCGTCAAACACCAGTCCACAATCTTCAATCCCCAAAGCTCAATAATCAATCCTCAATCCTCAGTCCTCAATCGTCAAACATCAGTCCACAATCTTCAATACTCAATCCTCAATCCTCAATCATCAATCCTCAATCATCAATCCTGAATCTTCAATACTCAATCCTCAATCCTCAATCCTCAATCCTCAGTTCTCAATCCTCAATCCTCAATCTTTAATCCTCAATACTCAATCTTCAATCCTCGATCCTCAATTCTCAATCCTCAGTCCTCAATCCTCAATCGCAAATCCTCAATCCCCAATCCTCAATCTTCAATCCTCAGTCCTCAGTCCTCAATCATCAATATCCAATGATCAATCCTCAATACTCAACCTTCAATCCTCAACCCTCAATCCCCAAACCGCAATCCTCAATCCTCAATCATCAACTTTCAATCCTCAATACTCAATCTTCAATCCTCAATTCCCAATGCTCAATCGTCAATCCTCAATCCTCAATCCTCAGTCATCAATACTCAATCTTCAATACTCAATCCTCAATCCTCAATCCTCAATCCTCAATCCTCAATCCTCAATCCTCATTCCTCAAACGTCAATCCTCAACCCTCAGTCCTCATCCTCAATTCTCAATTCTCAATCCTCAATCCTCAATCCTCAATCTTCAATCCTCAATAATCAATCTCCTATCCTAGATGATCAATCCCCAATACTCTATCCTTAATCCTCAATATTCAATCCTCTATCCCCAGTCCACAATCTTCAATCCCCAAAGCTCAATAATCAATCCTCAATCCTCAGTCCTCAATCGTCAATCATCAGTCCACAATCTTCAATACTCAATCCTCAATCCTCAATCCTCAATCCTCAATCCTCAATCCTCAATCCTCAATCTTCAATCCTCAATACTCAATCTTCAATCCTCAACCCTCGATCCTCAATCCTCAATCTTCATTCCTCAATCCTCAATCCTCAATCCTCAATCCTCATTCTTCAATCCTCAATACCCAATCCTCAACCTTCAATCCTCAATCCTCAATCCTCAATTCTCAATCCTCAATTCTCAGTCCTCAGTCCTCAAACCTCAATCCTCAAACCTCAGCCCTCATCGTCAATCCTCAATCCTCAATCCTCAATCCTCAATCCTCAATCCTCAATCCTCAATCCTCAATCCTCAATACTCAATCCTCAATCTTCAACCCTCAGCCCTCATCCTCAATCCTCAATCCTCAATCTTCAACCCTCAATCCTCAATCCTCAATACTCAATCTTCAGCCATCATCCTCAATCGTCAATCCTCGTTCCTCAATCCTCAATCCTCAATCTTCAATCCTCCATACTCAATCTTCAATCCTCAATCCTCAATCATCAATCCTCAATCCTCAATCCTCAGTCATGAATCCTCAATCTTCAATACTCAATCCTCAATCATCAATCCTCAATCCTCAATCCTCAATCCTCATTCCTCAATCCTCAATCCTCAATCCTCAGTCCGCAATCCTCAACATTCAATCCTCAATCTTCAATACTCAATCCTCAATCCTCAATCCTCAATCCTCAATCCTCAATACTCAACCTTCAATCCTCCATGCTGTATCTTCAATCCTCAATCCTCAATCATCAATCCTCAATCCTCAATCCTCAGTCATCCATCCTCAATCTTCGATACTGAATCCTCAATCCTCAATCCTCAATCCTCAATCCTCAGTCCTCAATCTTCAATCCTCAATCCTCAATCTTCAATCCTCAATACTCAATCATCAATCCTCAATCCCCAATCCTCAATCCTCGATCCTCAATCCTCAGTCCTCAATCGTCAAACATCAGTCCACAATCTTCAATACTCAATCCTCAATCCTCAATCCTCAATCCTCAATCATCAATCCTTAATCTTCAATACTCAATCCTCAATCCTCAATCCTCAATCCTCAATCGTCAATCCTCATTCTTCAATCCTCAATACCCAATCCTCAATCCTCAACCTCAATCCTCAACTCTCAATCCTCAATCCTCAGTCCTCAGACCTCAAACCTCAGTCCTCAAACCTCAGCCATCATCCTCAATCGTCAATCCTCGTTCCTCTATCCTCAATCATCAATCTTCAGTCCTCCATACTCAACCTTCAATCCTCAATCCTCAATCATCAATCCTCAATCCTCAATCCTCAGTCATGAATCCTCAATCTTCAATACTCAATCCTCAATCATCAATCCTGAATCCTCAATCCTCAATCCTCATTCCTCAATCCTCAATCCTCAATCCTCAGTCCGCAATCCTCAACATTCAATCCTCAATGTTCAATACTCAATCCTCAATCCTCAATCCTCAATCCTCAATCCTCAGCACTCAACCTTCAATCCTCCATACTGAGTCTTCAATCCTCAATCCTCAATCATCAATCCTCAATCCTCAATCCTCAGTCATCCATCCTCAATCTTCAATACTCATTCCTCAATCCTCAATCCTCAATCCTCAATCCTCAATCCTCATTCCTCAATCCTCAATCCTCAATCCTCAGTCCGCAATCCTCAACATTCAATCCTCAATGTTCAATACTCAATCCTCAATCCTCAGTCATCCATCCTCAATCTTCGATACTCAATCCTCAATCCTCAATCCTCAATCCTCAATCCTCAGTCCTCAATCTTCAATCCTCAATCCTCAATCTTCAATCCTCAATACTCAATCATCAATCCTCAATCCCCATTCCTCAATCCTCGATCCTCAATCCTCAGTCCTCAATCGTCAAACATCAGTCCACAATCTTCAATACTCAATCCTCAGTTCTCAATCCTCAATCCTCAATCTTTAATCCTCAATACTCAATCTTCAATCCTCGATCCTCAATTCTCAATCCTCAGTCCTCAATCCTCAATCGCAAATCCTCAATCCCCAATCCTCAATCTTCAATCCTCAGTCCTCAGTCCTCAATCATCAATATCCAATGATCAATCCTCAATACTCAACCTTCAATCCTCAACCCTCAATCCCCAAACCACAATCCTCAATCCTCAATCATCAACTTTCAATCCTCAATACTCAATCTTCAATCCTCAATTCCCAATGCTCAATCGTCAATCCTCAATCCTCAATCCTCAGTCATCAATACTCAATCTTCAATACTCAATCCTCAATCCTCAATCCTCAATCCTCAATCCTCAATCCTCAATCCTCATTCCTCAAACGTCAATCCTCAACCCTCAGTCCTCATCCTCAATTCTCAATTCTCAATCCTCAATCCTCAATCCTCAATCTTCAATCCTCAATAATCAATCTCCTATCCTAGATGATCAATCCCCAATACTCTATCCTTAATCCTCAATATTCAATCCTCTATCCCCAGTCCACAATCTTCAATCCCCAAAGCTCAATAATCAATCCTCAATCCTCAGTCCTCAATCGTCAATCATCAGTCCACAATCTTCAATACTCAATCCTCAATCCTCAATCCTCAATCCTCAATCCTCAATCCTCAATCCTCAATCTTCAATCCTCAATACTCAATCTTCAATCCTCAACCCTCGATCCTCAATCCTCAATCTTCATTCCTCAATCCTCAATCCTCAATCCTCAATCCTCATTCTTCAATCCTCAATACCCAATCCTCAACCTTCAATCCTCAATCCTCAATCCTCAATTCTCAATCCTCAATTCTCAGTCCTCAGTCCTCAAACCTCAATCCTCAACCCTCAGCCCTCATCGTCAATCCTCAATCCTCAATCCTCAATCCTCAATCCTCAATCCTCAATCCTCAATCCTCAATCCTCAATACTCAATCCTCAATCTTCAACCCTCAGCCCTCACCCTCAATCCTCAATCCTCAATCTTCAACCCTCAATCCTCAATCCTCAATACTCAATCTTCAGCCATCATCCTCAATCGTCAATTCTCGTTCCTCAATCCTCAATCCTCAATCTTCAATCCTCCATACTCAATCTTCAATCCTCAATCCTCAATCATCAATCCTCAATCCTCAATCCTCAGTCATGAATCCTCAATCTTCAATACTCAATCCTCAATCCTCAATCCTCATTCCTCAATCCTCAATCCTCAATCCTCAGTCCGCAATCCTCAACATTCAATCCTCAATCTTCAATACTCAATCCTCAATCCTCAATCCTCAATCCTCAATCCTCAATACTCAACCTTCAATCCTCCATGCTGTATCTTCAATCCTCAATCCTCAATCATCAATCCTCAATCCTCAATCCTCAGTCATCCATCCTCAATCTTCGATACTCAATCCTCAATCCTCAATCCTCAATCCTCAATCCTCAGTCCTCAATCTTCAATCCTCAATCCTCAATCTTCAATCCTCAATACTCAATCATCAATCCTCAATCCCCAATCCTCAATCCTCGATCCTCAATCCTCAGTCCTCAATCGTCAAACATCAGTCCACAATCTTCAATACTCAATCCTCAATCCTCAATCCTCAATCATCAATCCTTAATCTTCAATACTCAATCCTCAATCCTCAATCCTCAATCGTCAATCCTCATTCTTCAATCCTCAATACCCAATCCTCAATCCTCAACCTCAATCCTCAACTCTCAATCCTCAATCCTCAGTCCTCAGTCCTTAAACCTCAGTCCTCAAACCTCAGCCATCATCCTCAATCGTCAATCCTCGTTCCTCTATCCTCAATCCTCAATCTTCAGTCCTCCATACTCAACCTTCAATCCTCAATCCTCAATCATCAATCCTCAATCCTCAATCCTCAGTCATGAATCCTCAATCTTCAATACTCAATCCTCAATCATCAATCCTGAATCCTCAATCCTCAATCCTCATTCCTCAATCCTCAATCCTCAATCCTCAGTCCGCAATCCTCAACATTCAATCCTCAATGTTCAATACTCAATCCTCAATCCTCAATCCTCAATCCTCAATCCTCAGCACTCAACCTTCAATCCTCCATACTGAGTCTTCAATCCTCAATCCTCAATCATCAATCCTCAATCCTCAATCCTCAGTCATCCATCCTCAATCTTCAATACTCATTCCTCAATCCTCAATCCTCAATCCTCAATCCTCAATCCTCATTCCTCAATCCTCAATCCTCAATCCTCAGTCCGCAATCCTCAACATTCAATCCTCAATGTTCAATACTCAATCCTCAATCCTCAGTCATCCATCCTCAATCTTCGATACTCAATCCTCAATCCTCAATCCTCAATCCTCAATCCTCAGTCCTCAATCTTCAATCCTCAATCCTCAATCTTCAATCCTCAATACTCAATCATCAATCCTCAATCCCCATTCCTCAATCCTCGATCCTCAATCCTCAGTCCTCAATCGTCAAACATCAGTCCACAATCTTCAATACTCAATCCTCAATCCTCAATCCTCAATCCTCAATCATCAATCCTTAATCTTCAATACTCAATCCTCAATCCTCAATCCTCAATCCTCAATCGTCAATCCTCATTCTTCAATCCTCAATACCCAATCCTCAATCCTCAACCTCAATCCTCAACTCTCAATCCTCAATCCTCAGTCCTCAGTCCTCAAACCTCAGGCCTCAAACCTCAGCCATCATCCTCAATCGTCAATCCTCGTTCCTCTATCCTCAATCCTCAATCTTCAGTCCTCCATACTGAGTCTTCAATCCTCAATCCTCAATCATCAATCCTCAATCCTCAATCCTCAGTCATCCATCCTCAATCTTCAATACTCATTCCTCAATCCTCAATCCTCAGTCCTCAATCCTCAATCCTCAATCCTCAATCCTCAATCCTCGTTCTTCAATCCTCAATCCTCAATCCTCAGACCTCAAACATCAATACTCAATCCTCAGTCCTCGTCCTCAATCCACAATACTCAATCCTCAATCCTCAATCTTCAATCATCAATATTCAATCTTCAATCCTCAATCCTCAATCCTCAATCCTCAATTCTCAATCCTCAATCCTCAATGTTCAATCCTCAATACCCAATCCTCAATCTTCAATCCTCAATCCTCAATCCTCAATCCTCAATCCTCAATCCTCAATCCTCTGTCCTCAAACCACAATCCTGTATCCTCAATCCTGAATCCTCAACATTCAGCACACAGTCCTCAACAATAGGTTGTCGATCCTCAATCCTCAATAGAATATCCTCAGTTCAGAGCTTTCAATACGCAATACTCAATATGCAATCTTCAAATCTCTATACACAAACATCAATTCTCATCACTCAACTGTCAACACTCAGTCCCCAATCCTCAATCTTCTATCCTCAATTCTCAATCCTCAGTCCTCAATCCACAATCTTCAATCCTCAATACTCAATCTTCAATCCTCAATCCGCGATCCTCAATCCTCAATCTTCATACCTCAATCCTCAATCCTCAATCCTCAATCCTCATTCTTCAATCCTCAATACCCAATCCTCAATCTTCAATCCTCAATCCTCAATCCTCAATTCTCAATCCTCAATCCTCAGTCCTCAGTCCTCAAACCTCAATCCTCAACCCTCAGACCTCATCGTCAATCCTCAATCCTCTATCCTCAATCCTCAATCCTCAATCCTCAATCTTCAATCCTCAATTCTCAATCCTCAATCCTCGGTCCTCAGTCCTCAAACCTCAATCCTCAACCCTCAGCCCTCATCGTCAATCCTCAATCCTCAATCCTCAATCCTCAATCTTCAATCCTCAATCCTCAATCTTCAATCCTCAATACTCAATCATCAATCCTCAATCCCCAATCCTCAATCCTCAATCCTCAATCCTCAGTCCTCAATGGTCAAACATCAGTCCACAATCTTCAATACTCAATCCTCAATCCTCAATCCTCAATCCTCAATCATCAATCCTTAATCTTCAATACTCAATCCTCAATCCTCAATCCTCAATCCTCAATCGTCAATCCTCATACTTCAATCCCCAATACCCAATCCTCAATCCTCAATCCTCAATCCTCAATTCTCAATCCTCAATCCTCAGTCCTCAGACCTCAAACCTCAGTCCTCAAACCTCAGCCATCATCCTCAATCGTCAATCCTCGTTCCTCTATCCTCAATCATCAATCTTCAGTCCTCCATACTCAACCTTCAATCCTCAATCCTCAATCATCAATCCTCAATCCTCAATCCTCAGTCATGAATCCTCAATCTTCAATACTCAATCCTCAATCATCAATCCTCAATCCTCAATCCTCAATCCTCATTCCTCAATCCTCAATCCTCAATCCTCAGTCCGCAATCCTCAACATTCAATCCTCAATCTTCAATACTCAATCCTCAATCCTCAATCCTCAATCCTCAATACTCAGTACTCAACCTTCAATCCTCCATACTGAATCTTCAATCCTCAATCCTCAATCATCAATCCTCAATCCTCAATCCTCAGTCATCCATCCTCAATCTTCAATACTCAATCCTCAATCCTCAATCCTCAATCCTCAATCCTCAGTCCTCAATCCACAATCATCAATCCTCAATCTTCAATACTCAATCCTCAATCCTCAATCCTCAATCCTCAAACCTGAATCCTCTACCGTCAGTCCTCGTCCTCAAACCTCAGTCCCGAATCCTCAATCCTGAATCGTCAATCTTCAGCCCTCAGTCCTCAGCAATCAGTTGTCATTCCTCAGTCCTCATTAGAATATCCTCAATTCACAGTTTTCAGTACTCAATCCCCAATCTTCAATCTCCAAATCTCAGTCTACAAACATCAATTCGCATCACTCAAAACTCGACACTCAGTCCTCATTCTTCAATCCTCAATACCCAATCCTCAATCTTCAATCCTCAATCCTCAATCCTCAATCGTCGATCCTCAATCTTCAATCCTCAATAATCAATCTCCTATCCTAGATCCTCAATCCCCAATACTCTATCCTTAATCCTCAATATTCAATCCTCTATCCGCAGTCCACAATCTTCAATCCCCAAAGCTCAATAATCAATCCTCAATCCTCAGTCCTCAATCGTCAAACACCAGTCCACAATCTTCAATCCCCAAAGCTCAATAATCAATCCTCAATCCTCAGTCCTCAATCGTCAAACATCAGTCCACAATCTTCAATACTCAATCCTCAATCCTCAATCATCAATCCTCAATCATCAATCCTGAATCTTCAATACTCAATCCTCAATCCTCAATCCTCAATCCTCAGTTCTCAATCCTCAATCCTCAATCTTTAATCCTCAATACTCAATCTTCAATCCTCGATCCTCAATTCTCAATCCTCAGTCCTCAATCCTCAATCGCCAATCCTCAATCCCCAATCCTCAATCTTCAATCCTCAGTCCTCAGTCCTCAATCATCAATATCCAATGATCAATCCTCAATACTCAACCTTCAATCCTCAACCCTCAATCCCCAAACCACAATCCTCAATCCTCAATCATCAACTTTCAATCCTCAATACTCAATCTTCAATCCTCAATTCCCAATGCTCAATCGTCAATCCTCAATCCTCAATCCTCAGTCATCAATACTCAATCTTGAATACTCAATCCTCAATCCTCAATCCTCAATCCTCAATCCTCAATCCTCAATCCTCATTCCTCAAACGTCAATCCTCAACCCTCAGTCCTCATCCTCAATTCTCAATTCTCAATCCTCAATCCTCAATCCTCAATCTTCAATCCCCAATAATCAATCTCCTATCCTAGATGATCAATCCCCAATACTCTATCCTTAATCCTCAATATTCAATCCTCTATCCCCAGTCCACAATCTTCAATCCCCAAAGCTCAATAATCAATCCTCAATCCTCAGTCCTCAATCGTCAATCATCAGTCCACAATCTTCAATACTCAATCCTCAATCCTCAATCCTCAATCCTCAATCCTCAATCCTCAATCCTCAATCTTCAATCCTCAATACTCAATCTTCAATCCTCAACCCTCGATCCTCAATCCTCAATCTTCATTCCTCAATCCTCAATCCTCAATCCTCAATCCTCATTCTTCAATCCTCAATACCCAATCCTCAACCTTCAATCCTCAATCCTCAATCCTCAATTCTCAATCCTCAATTCTCAGTCCTCAGTCCTCAAACCTCAATCCTCAACCCTCAGCCCTCATCGTCAATCCTCAATCCTCAATCCTCAATCCTCAATCCTCAATCCTCAATCCTCAATCCCCAATCCTCAATACTCAATCCTCAATCTTCAACCCTCAGCCCTCATCCTCAATCCTCAATCCTCAATCTTCAACCCTCAATCCTCAATCCTCAATACTCAATCTTCAGCCATCATCCTCAATCGTCAATCCTCGTTCCTCAATCCTCAATCCTCAATCTTCAATCCTCCATACTCAATCTTCAATCCTCAATCCTCAATCATCAATCCTCAATCCTCAATCCTCAGTCATGAATCCTCAATCTGCAATACTCAATCCTGAATCATCAATCCTCAATCCTCAATCCTCAATCCTCATTCCTCAATCCTCAATCCTCAATCCTCAGTCCGCAATCCTCAACATTCAATCCTCAATCTTCAATACTCAATCCTCAATCCTCAATCCTCAATCCCCAATCCTCAATACTCAACCTTCAATCCTCCATACTGTATCTTCAATCCTCAATCCTCAGTCCTCAGACCTCAAACCTCAGTCCTCAAACCTCAGCCATCATCCTCAATCGTCAATCCTCGTTCCTCTATCCTCAATCATCAATCTTCAGTCCTCCATACTCAACCTTCAATCCTCAATCCTCAATCATCAATCCTCAATCCTCAATCCTCAGTCATGAATCCTCAATCTTCAATACTCAATCCTCAATCATCAATCCTCAATCCTCAATCCTCAATCCTCATTCCTCAATCCTCAATCCTCAATCCTCAGTCCGCAATCCTCAACATTCAATCCTCAATCTTCAATACTCAATCCTCAATCCTCAATCCTCAATCCTCAATACTCAGTACTCAACCTTCAATCCTCCATACTGAATCTTCAATCCTCAATCCTCAATCATCAATCCTCAATCCTCAATCCTCAGTCATCCATCCTCAATCTTCAATACTCAATCCTCAATCCTCAATCCTCAATCCTCAATCCTCAGTCCTCAATCCACAATCATCAATCCTCAATCTTCAATACTCAATCCTCAATCCTCAATCCTCAATCCTCAAACCTGAATCCTCTACCGTCAGTCCTCGTCCTCAAACCTCAGTCCCGAATCCTCAATCCTGAATCGTCAACCTTCAGCCCTCAGTCCTCAGCAATCAGTTGTCATTCCTCAGTCCTCATTAGAATATCCTCAATTCACAGTTTTCAGTACTCAATCCCCAATCTTCAATCTCCAAATCTCAGTCTACAAACATCAATTCGCATCACTCAAAACTCGACACTCAGTCCTCATTCTTCAATCCTCAATACCCAATCCTCAATCTTCAATCCTCAATCCTCAATCCTCAATCGTCGATCCTCAATCTTCAATCCTCAATAATCAATCTCCTATCCTAGATCCTCAATCCCCAATACTCTATCCTTAATCCTCAATATTCAATCCTCTATCCGCAGTCCACAATCTTCAATCCCCAAAGCTCAATAATCAATCCTCAATCCTCAGTCCTCAATCGTCAAACACCAGTCCACAATCTTCAATCCCCAAAGCTCAATAATCAATCCTCAATCCTCAGTCCTCAATCGTCAAACATCAGTCCACAATCTTCAATACTCAATCCTCAATCCTCAATCATCAATCCTCAATCATCAATCCTGAATCTTCAATACTCAATCCTCAATCCTCAATCCTCAATCCTCAGTTCTCAATCCTCAATCCTCAATCTTTAATCCTCAATACTCAATCTTCAATCCTCGATCCTCAATTCTCAATCCTCAGTCCTCAATCCTCAATCGCCAATCCTCAATCCCCAATCCTCAATCTTCAATCCTCAGTCCTCAGTCCTCAATCATCAATATCCAATGATCAATCCTCAATACTCAACCTTCAATCCTCAACCCTCAATCCCCAAACCACAATCCTCAATCCTCAATCCTCAGTCATCAATACTCAATCTTCAATACTCAATCCTCAATCCTCAATCCTCAATCCTCAATCCTCAATCCTCAATCCTCATTCCTCAAACGTCAATCCTCAACCCTCAGTCCTCATCCTCAATTCTCAATTCTCAATCCTCAATCCTCAATCCTCAATCTTCAATCCCCAATAATCAATCTCCTATCCTAGATGATCAATCCCCAATACTCTATCCTTAATCCTCAATATTCAATCCTCTATCCCCAGTCCACAATCTTCAATCCCCAAAGCTCAATAATCAATCCTCAATCCTCAGTCCTCAATCGTCAATCATCAGTCCACAATCTTCAATACTCAATCCTCAATCCTCAATCCTCAATCCTCAATCCTCAATCCTCAATCCTCAATCTTCAATCCTCAATACTCAATCTTCAATCCTCAACCCTCGATCCTCAATCCTCAATCTTCATTCCTCAATCCTCAATCCTCAATCCTCAATCCTCATTCTTCAATCCTCAATACCCAATCCTCAACCTTCAATCCTCAATCCTCAATCCTCAATTCTCAATCCTCAATTCTCAGTCCTCAGTCCTCAAACCTCAATCCTCAACCCTCAGCCCTCATCGTCAATCCTCAATCCTCAATCCTCAATCCTCAATCCTCAATCCTCAATCCTCAATCCCCAATCCTCAATACTCAATCCTCAATCTTCAACCCTCAGCCCTCATCCTCAATCCTCAATCCTCAATCTTCAACCCTCAATCCTCAATCCTCAATACTCAATCTTCAGCCATCATCCTCAATCGTCAATCCTCGTTCCTCAATCCTCAATCCTCAATCTTCAATCCTCCATACTCAATCTTCAATCCTCAATCCTCAATCATCAATCCTCAATCCTCAATCCTCAGTCATGAATCCTCAATCTGCAATACTCAATCCTGAATCATCAATCCTCAATCCTCAATCCTCAATCCTCATTCCTCAATCCTCAATCCTCAATCCTCAGTCCGCAATCCTCAACATTCAATCCTCAATCTTCAATACTCAATCCTCAATCCTCAATCCTCAATCCCCAATCCTCAATACTCAACCTTCAATCCTCCATACTGTATCTTCAATCCTCAATCCTCAATCATCAATCCTCAATCCTCAATCCTCAGTCATCCATCCTCAATCTTCGATACTCAATCCTCAATCCTCAATCCTCAATCCTCAATCCTCAGTCCTCAATCCACAATCATCAATCCTCAATCTTCAATACTCAGTCATGAATCCTCAATCTTCAATACTCAATCCTCAATCATCAATCCTGAATCCTCAATCCTCAATCCTCATTCCTCAATCCTCAATCCTCAATCCTCAGTCCGCAATCCTCAACATTCAATCCTCAATGTTCAATACTCAATCCTCAATCCTCAATCCTCAATCCTCAATCCTCAGTACTCAACCTTCAATCCTCCATACTGAGTCTTCAATCCTCAATCCTCAATCATCAATCCTCAATCCTCAATCCTCAGTCATCCATCCTCAATCTTCAATACTCATTCCTCAATCCTCAATCCTCAATCCTCAATCCTCAATCCTCAATCCTCAATCCTCAATCCTCGTTCTTCAATCCTCAATCCTCAATCCTCAGACCTCAAACATCAATACTCAATCCTCAGTCCTCGTCCTCAATCCACAATACTCAATCCTCAATCCTCAATCTTCAATCGTCAATATTCAATCTTCAATCCTCAATCCTCAATCCTCAATCCTCAATTCTCAATCCTCAATCCTCAATGTTCAATCCTCAATACCCAATCCTCAATCTTCAATCCTCAATCCTAAATCCTCAATCCTCAATCCTCAATCCTCAATCCTCTGTCCTCAAACCACAATCCTGTATCCTCAATCCTGAATCCTCAACCTTCAGCACACAGTCCTCAACAATAGGTTGTCGATCCTCAATCCTCAATAGAATATCCTCAGTTCAGAGCTTTCAATACGCAATACTCAATATGCAATCTTCAAATCTCTATACACAAACATCAATTCTCATCACTCAACTGTCAACACTCAGTCCCCAATCCTCAATCTTCTATCCTCAATTCTCAATCCTCAGTCCTCAATCCACAATCTTCAATCCTCAATACTCAATCTTCAATCCTCAATCCGCGATCCTCAATCCTCAATCTTCATACCTCAATCCTCAATCCTCAATCCTCAATCCTCATCCTTCAATCCTCAATACCCAATCCTCAATCTTCAATCCTCAATCCTCAATCCTCAATTCTCAATCCTCAATCCTCAATCATCAATCCTCAATCCTCAATCCTCAGTCATGAATCCTCAATCTTCAATACTCAATCCTCAATCATCAATCCTCAATCCTCAATCCTCAATCCTCATTCCTCAATCCTCAATCCTCAATCCTCAGTCCGCAATCCTCAACATTCAATCCTCAATCTTCAATACTCAATCCTCAATCCTCAATCCTCAATCCTCAATCCTCAATACTCAACCTTCAATCCTCCATACTGTATCTTCAATCCTCAATCCTCAATCATCAATCCTCAATCCTCAATCCTCAGTCATCCATCCTCAATCTTCGATACTCAATCCTCAATCCTCAATCCTCAATCCTCAATCCTCAGTCCTCAATCCACAATCATCAATCCTCAATCTTCAATACTCAGTCATGATTCCTCAATCTTCAATACTCAATCCTCAATCATCAATCCTGAATCCTCAATCCTCAATCCTCATTCCTCAATCCTCAATCCTCAATCCTCAGTCCGCAATCCTCAACATTCAATCCTCAATGTTCAATACTCAATCCTCAATCCTCAATCCTCAATCCTCAATCCTCAGTACTCAACCTTCAATCCTCCATACTGAGTCTTCAATCCTCAATCCTCAATCATCAATCCTCAATCCTCAATCCTCAGTCATCCATCCTCAATCTTCAATACTCATTCCTCAATCCTCAATCCTCAATCCTCAATCCTCAATCCTCAATCCTCAATCCTCAATCCTCGTTCTTCAATCCTCAATCCTCAATCCTCAGACCTCAAACATCAATACTCAATCCTCAGTCCTCGTCCTCAATCCACAATACTCAATCCTCAATCCTCAATCTTCAATCATCAATATTCAATCTTCAATCCTCAATCCTCAATCCTCAATCCTCAATTCTCAATCCTCAATCCTCAATGTTCAATCCTCAATACCCAATCCTCAATCTTCAATCCTCAATCCTCAATCCTCAATCCTCAATCCTCAATCCTCAATCCTCTGTCCTCAAACCACAATCCTGTATCCTCAATCCTGAATCCTCAACCTTCAGCACACAGTCCTCAACAATAGGTTGTCGATCCTCAATCCTCAATAGAATATCCTCAGTTCAGAGCTTTCAATACGCAATACTCAATATGCAATCTTCGAATCTCTATCCACAAACATCAATTCTCATCACTCAACCGTCAACACTCAGTCCCCAATCCTCAATCTTCTATCCTCAATTCTCAATCCTCAGTCCTCAAACCACAATCTTCAATCCTCAATACTCAATCTTCAATCCTCAATCCTCGATCCTCAATCCTCAATCTTCATACCTCAATCCTCAATCCTCAATCCTCAATCCTCATTCTTCAATCCTCAATACCCAATCCTGAATCTTCAATCCTCAATCCTCAATCTTCAATCCTCAATCCTCAATCCTCAATTCTCAATCCTCAATCCTCAGTCCTCAGTCCTCAAACCTCAATCCTCAACCCTCAGACCTCATCGTCAATCCCAAATCCTCAATCCTCAATCCTCAATCCTCAATCTTCAATCCTCAATACTCAATCTTCAATACTCAATCCTCAATCTTCAATCCTCAATTCTCAATCCTCAATCCTCAGTCCTCAGTCCTCAAACCTCAATCCTCAATCCTCAGCCCTCATCGCCAATCCTCAATCCTCAATCCTCAATCCTCAATCTTCAATCCTCAATCCTCAATCTTCAATCCTCAATACTCAATCATCAATCCTCAATCCCCAATCCTCAATCCTCGATCCTCAATCCTCAGTCCTCAATCGTCAAACATCAGTCCACAATCTTCAATACTCAATCCTCAATCCTCAATCCTCAATCCTCAATCATCAATCCTTAATCTTCAATACTCAATCCTCAATCCTCAATCCTCAATCCTCAATCGTCAATCCTCATTCTTCAATCCTCAATACCCAATCCTCAATCCTCAACCTCAATCCTCAACTCTCAATCCTCAATCCTCAGTCCTCAGTCCTCAAACCTCAGTCCTCAAACCTCAGCCATCGTCCTCAATCGTCAATCCTCGTTCCTCTATCCTCAATCCTCAATCTTCAGTCCTCCATACGCAACCTTCAATCCTCAATCCTCAATCACCAATCCTCAATCCTCAATCCTCAGTCATGAATCCTCAATCTTCAATACTCAATCCACAATCATCAATCCTGAATCCTCAATCCTCAATCCTCATTCCTCAATCCTCAATCCTCAATCCTCAGTCCGCAATCCTCAACATTCAATCCTCAATGTTCAATACTCAATCCTCAATCCTCAATCCTCAATCCTCAATCCTCAGTACTCAACCTTCAATCCTCCATACTGAGTCTTCAATCCTCAATCCTCAATCATCAATCCTCAATCCTCAATCCTCAGTCATCCATCCTCAATCTTCAATACTCATTCCTCAATCCTCAATCCTCAATCCTCAATCCTCAATCCTCAATCCTCAATCCTCAATCCTCGTTCTTCAATCCTCAATCCTCAATCCTCAAACCTCAAACATCAATACTCAATCCTCAGTCCTCGTCCTCAATCCACAATACTCAATCCTCAATCCTCAATCTTCAATCATCAATATTCAATCTTCAATCCTCAATCCTCAATCCTCAATCCTCAATTCTCAATCCTCAATCCTCAATGTTCAATCCTCCTTACCCAATCCTCAATCTTCAATCCTCAATCCTCAATCCTCAATCCTCAATCCTCAATCCTCAATCCTCTGTCCTCAAACCACAATCCTGTATCCTCAATCCTGAATCCTCAACCTTCAGCACACAGTCCTCAACAATAGGTTGTCGATCCTCAATCCTCAATAGAATATCCTCAGTTCAGAGCTTTCAATACGCAATATTCAATATGCAATCTTCAAATCTCTATACACAAACATCAATTCTCATCACTCAACTGTCAACACTCAGTCCCCAATCCTCAATCTTCTATCCTCAATTCTCAATCCTCAGTCCTCAATCCACAATCTTCAATCCTCAATACTCAATCTTCAATCCTCAATCCGCGATCCTCAATCCTCAATCTTCATACCTCAATCCTCAATCCTCAATCCTCAATCCTCATTCTTCAATCCTCAATACCCAATCCTCAATCTTCAATCCTCAATCCTCAATCCTCAATTCTCAATCCTCAATCCTCAGTCCTCAGTCCTCAAACCTCAATCCTCAACCCTCAGACCTCATCGTCAATCCTCAATCCTCAATCCTCAATCCTCAATCCTCAATCCTCAATCTTCAATCCTCAATTCTCAATCCTCAACCCTCGGTCCTCAGTCCCCAAACCTCAATCCTCAACCCTCAGCCCTCATCGTCAATCCTCAATCCTCAATCCTCAATCCTCAATCTTCAATCCTCAATCCTCAATCTTCAATCCTCAATACTCAATCATCAATCCTCAATCCCCAATCCTCAATCCTCAATCCTCAATCCTCAGTCCTCAATCGTCAAACATCAGTCCACAATCTTCAATACTCAATCCTCAATCCTCAATCCTCAATCCTCAATCATCAATCCTTAATCTTCAATACTCAATCCTCAATCCTCAATCCTCAATCCTCAATCCTCAATTCTCAATCCTCAATCCTCAGTCCTCAGACCTCAAACCTCAGTCCTCAAACCTCAGCCATCATCCTCAATCGTCAATCGTCGTTCCTGTATCCTCAATCATCAATCTTCAGTCCTCCATACTCAACCTTCAATCCTCAATCCTCAATCATCAATCCTCAATCCTCAATCCTCAGTCATGAATCCTCAATCTTCAATACTCAATCCTCAATCATCAATCCTCAATCCTCAATCCTCAATCCTCATTCCTCAATCCTCAATCCTCAATCCTCAGTCCGCAATCCTCAACATTCAATCCTCAATCTTCAATACTCAATCCTCAATCCTCAATCCTCAATCCTCAATACTCAGTACTCAACATTCAATCCTCCATACTGAATCTTCAATCCTCAATCCTCAATCATCAATCCTCAATCCTCAATCCTCAGTCATCCATCCTCAATCTTCAATACTCAATCCTCAATCCTCAATCCTCAATCCTCAATCCTCAGTCCTCAATCCACAATCATCAATCCTCAATCTTCAATACTCAATCCTCAATCCTCAATCCTCAATCTTCAGTCATCAGTCCTCAATCCTCAATCCTCAAACCTGAATCCTCTACCGTCAGTCCTCGTCCTCAAACCTCAATCCCGAATCCTCAATCCTGAATCGTCAATCTTCAGCCCTCAGTCCTCAGCAATCAGTTGTCATTCCTCAGTCCTCATTAGAATATCCTCAATTCACAGTTTTCAGTACTCAATCCCCAATCTTCAATCTCCAAATCTCAGTCTACAAACATCAATTCGCATCACTCAAAACTCGACTCTCAGTCCTCAATCTTCAGTCCTCAATCCTCAATCCTCAATCTTTAATCCTCAATACTCAATCTTCAATCCTCAATCCTCAATCCTCAGTCCTCAATCCTCAATCGCCAATCCTCAATCCCCAATCCTCAATCTTCAATCCTCAGTCCTCAATCCTCAATCATCAATATTCAATGATCAATCCTCAATACTCAACCTTCAATCCTCAACCCTCAATCCCCAAACCACAATCTTCAATCCTCAATCATCAACCTTCAATCCTCAATACTCAATCTTCAGTCCTCAATTCCCAATCCTCAATCCTCAATCCTCAATCCTCAATCATCAATCCTGAATCTTCAATACTCAATCCTCAATCCTCAATCCTCAATCCTCAATCGTCAATCCTCATTCTTCAATCCTCAATACCCAATCCTCAATCCTCAATCATCAATCCTCAATTCTCAATCCTCAATCCTCAGTCCTCAGTCCTCAAACCTCAGTCCTCAAACCTCAGCCATCATACTCAATCGTCAATCCTCGTTCCTCTATCCTCAATCCTCAATCTTCAGTCCTCCATACTCAATCTTCAATCCTCAATCCTCAATCATCAATCCTCAATCCTCAATCCTCAGTCATGAATCCTCAATCTTCAATACACAATCCTCAATCATCAATCCTCAATCCTCAATCCTCAATCCTCATTCCTCAATCCTCAATCCTCAATCCTCTGTCCGCAATCCTCAACATTCAATCCTCAATCTTCAATACTCAATCCTCAATCCTCAATCCTCAATCCTCAATCCTCAATACTCAACCTTCAATCCTCCATACTGAATCTTCAATCCTCAAACCTCAATCATCAATCCTCAATCCTCAATCCTCAGTCATCCATCCTCAATCTTCAATACTCAATCCTCAATCTCAATCCTCAATCCTCAATCCTCACTCATCAATCCTCAACCTTCATACTCAATCCTCAATCCTCAATCCTCAATCCTCAATCCTCAATCCTGAATCCTCAATCCTCATTCCTCAAACCTCAATCCTCAACACTCAGTCCTCATCCTCAATTCTCAATACTCAATCCTCAATCCTCAATCTTCAATCCTCAATAATCAATCTCCTATCCTAGATCATCAATCCCCAATACTCTATCCTTAATCCTCAATATTCAATCCTCTATCCCCAGTCCACAATCTTCAATCCCAAAGCTCAATAATCAATCCTCAATCCTCAGTCCTGAATCGTCAATCATCAGTCCACAATCTTTAATACTCAATCCTCAATCCTCAATCCTCAATCCTCAATCCTCAGTCCGCAATCCTCAACATTCAATCCTCAATGTTCAATACTCAATCCTCAATCCTCAATCCTCAATCCTCAATCTCAGTACTCAACCTTCAATCCTCCATACTGAGTCTTCAATCCTCAATCCTCAATCATCAATCCTCAATCCTCAATCCTCAGTCATCCATCCTCAATCTTCAATACTCATTCCTCAATCCTCAATCCTCAATCCTCAATCCTCAATCCTCAATTCTCAATCCTCAATCCTCAGTCCTCAGACCTCAAACCTCAGTCCTCAAACCTCAGCCATCATCCTCAATCGTCAATCGTCGTTCCTGTATCCTCAATCATCAATCTTCAGTCCTCCATACTCAACCTTCAATCCTCAATCCTCAATCATCAATCCTCAATCCTCAATCCTCAGTCATGAATCCTCAATCTTCAATACTCAATCCTCAATCATCAATCCTCAATCCTCAATCCTCAATCCTCATTCCTCAATCCTCAATCCTCAATCCTCAGTCCGCAATCCTCAACATTCAATCCTCAATCTTCAATACTCAATCCTCAATCCTCAATCCTCAATCCTCAATACTCAGTACTCAACATTCAATCCTCCATACTGAATCTTCAATCCTCAATCCTCAATCATCAATCCTCAATCCTCAATCCTCAGTCATCCATCCTCAATCTTCAATACTCAATCCTCAATCCTCAATCCTCAATCCTCAATCCTCAGTCCTCAATCCACAATCATCAATCCTCAATCTTCAATACTCAATCCTCAATCCTCAATCCTCAATCTTCAGTCATCAGTCCTCAATCCTCAATCCTCAAACCTGAATCTCTACCGTCAGTCCTCGTCCTCAAACCTCAATCCCGAATCCTCAATCCTGAATCGTCAATCTTCAGCCTCAGTCCTCAGCAATCAGTTGTCATTCCTCAGTCCTCATTAGAATATCCTCAATTCACAGTTTTCAGTACTCAATCCCCAATCTTCAATCTCCAAATCTCAGTCTACAAACATCAATTCGCATCACTCAAACTCGACTCTCAGTCCTCAATCTTCAGTCCTCAATCCTCAATCCTCAATCTTTAATCCTCAATACTCAATCTTCAATCCTCAATCCTCAATCCTCAGTCCTCAATCCTCAATCGCCAATCCTCAATCCCAATCCTCAATCTTCAATCCTCAGTCCTCAATCCTCAATCATCAATATTCAATGATCAATCCTCAATACTCAACCTTCAATCCTCAACCCTCAATCCCCAAACCACAATCTTCAATCCTCAATCATCAACCTTCAATCCTCAATACTCAATCTTCAGTCCTCAATTCCCAATCCTCAATCCTCAATCCTCAATCCTCAATCATCAATCCTGAATCTTCAATACTCAATCCTCAATCCTCAATCCTCAATCCTCAATCGTCAATCCTCATTCTTCAATCCTCAATACCCAATCCTCAATCCTCAATCATCAATCCTCAATTCTCAATCCTCAATCCTCAGTCCTCAGTCCTCAAACCTCAGTCCTCAAACCTCAGCCATCATACTCAATCGTCAATCCTCGTTCCTCTATCCTCAATCCTCAATCTTCAGTCCTCCATACTCAATCTTCAATCCTCAATCCTCAATCATCAATCCTCAATCCTCAATCCTCAGTCATGAATCCTCAATCTTCAATACACAATCCTCAATCATCAATCCTCAATCCTCAATCCTCAATCCTCATTCCTCAATCCTCAATCCTCAATCCTCTGTCCGCAATCCTCAACATTCAATCCTCAATCTTCAATACTCAATCCTCAATCCTCAATCCTCAATCCTCAATCCTCAATACTCAACCTTCAATCCTCCATACTGAATCTTCAATCCTCAAACCTCAATCATCAATCCTCAATCCTCAATCCTCAGTCATCCATCCTCAATCTTCAATACTCAATCCTCAATCCTCAATCCTCAATCCTCAATCCTCACTCATCAATCCTCAACCTTCAATACTCAATCCTCAATCCTCAATCCTCAATCCTCAATCCTCAATCCTGAATCCTCAATCCTCATTCCTCAAACCTCAATCCTCAACACTCAGTCCTCATCCTCAATTCTCAATACTCAATCCTCAATCCTCAATCTTCAATCCTCAATAATCAATCTCCTATCCTAGATCATCAATCCCCAATACTCTATCCTTAATCCTCAATATTCAATCCTCTATCCCCAGTCCACAATCTTCAATCCCCAAAGCTCAATAATCAATCCTCAATCCTCAGTCCTGAATCGTCAATCATCAGTCCACAATCTTTAATACTCAATCCTCAATCCTCAATCCTCAATCCTCAATCCTCAGTCCGCAATCCTCAACATTCAATCCTCAATGTTCAATACTCAATCCTCAATCCTCAATCCTCAATCCTCAATCCTCAGTACTCAACCTTCAATCCTCCATACTGAGTCTTCAATCCTCAATCCTCAATCATCAATCCTCAATCCTCAATCCTCAGTCATCCATCCTCAATCTTCAATACTCATTCCTCAATCCTCAATCCTCAATCCTCAATCCTCAATCCTCAATCCTCAATCCTCAATCCTCGTTCTTCAATCCTCAATCCTCAATCCTCAATCCTCAATCCTCATTCCTCAATCCTCAATCCTCAATCCTCAGTCCGCAATCCTCAACATTCAATCCTCAATCTTCAATACTCAATCCTCAATCCTCAATCCTCAATCCCCAATCCTCAATACTCAACCTTCAATCCTCCATACTGTATCTTCAATCCTCAATCCTCAATCATCAATCCTCAATCCTCAATCCTCAGTCATCCATCCTCAATCTTCGATACTCAATCCTCAATCCTCAATCCTCAATCCTCAATCCTCAGTCCTCAATCCACAATCATCAATCCTCAATCTTCAATACTCAGTCATGAATCCTCAATCTTCAATACTCATCCTCAATCATCAATCCTGAATCCTCAATCCTCAATCCTCATTCCTCAATCCTCAATCCTCAATCCTCAGTCCGCAATCCTCAACATTCAATCCTCAATGTTCAATACTCAATCCTCAATCCTCAATCCTCAATCCTCAATCCTCAGTACTCAACCTTCAATCCTCCATACTGAGTCTTCAATCCTCAATCCTCAATCATCAATCCTCAATCCTCAATCCTCAGTCATCCATCCTCAATCTTCAATACTCATTCCTCAATCCTCAATCCTCAATCCTCAATCCTCAATCCTCAATCCTCAATCCTCAATCCTCGTTCTTCAATCCTCAATCCTCAATCCTCAGACCTCAAACATCAATACTCAATCCTCAGTCCTCGTCCTCAATCCACAATACTCAATCCTCAATCCTCAATCTTCAATCGTCAATATTCAATCTTCAATCCTCAATCCTCAATCCTCAATCCTCAATTCTCAATCCTCAATCCTCAATGTTCAATCCTCAATACCCAATCCTCAATCTTCAATCCTCAATCCTAAATCCTCAATCCTCAATCCTCAATCCTCAATCCTCTGTCCTCAAACCACAATCCTGTATCCTCATCCTGAATCCTCAACCTTCAGCACACAGTCCTCAACAATAGGTTGTCGATCCTCAATCCTCAATAGAATATCCTCAGTTCAGAGCTTTCAATACGCAATACTCAATATGCAATCTTCAAATCTCTATACACAAACATCAATTCTCATCACTCAACTGTCAACACTCAGTCCCCAATCCTCAATCTTCTATCCTCAATTCTCAATCCTCAGTCCTCAATCCACAATCTTCAATCCTCAATACTCAATCTTCAATCCTCAATCCGCGATCCTCAATCCTCAATCTTCATACCTCAATCCTCAATCCTCAATCCTCAATCCTCATCCTTCAATCCTCAATACCCAATCCTCAATCTTCAATCCTCAATCCTCAATCCTCAATTCTCAATCCTCAATCCTCAATCATCAATCCTCAATCCTCAATCCTCAGTCATGAATCCTCAATCTTCAATACTCAATCCTCAATCATCAATCCTCAATCCTCAATCCTCAATCCTCATTCCTCAATCCTCAATCCTCAATCCTCAGTCGCAATCCTCAACATTCAATCCTCAATCTTCAATACTCAATCCTCAATCCTCAATCCTCAATCCTCAATCCTCAATACTCAACCTTCAATCCTCCATACTGTATCTTCAATCCTCAATCCTCAATCATCAATCCTCAATCCTCAATCCTCAGTCATCCATCCTCAATCTTCGATACTCAATCCTCAATCCTCAATCCTCAATCCTCAATCCTCAGTCCTCAATCCACAATCATCAATCCTCAATCTTCAATACTCAGTCATGATTCCTCAATCTTCAATACTCAATCCTCAATCATCAATCCTGAATCCTCAATCCTCAATCCTCATTCCTCAATCCTCAATCCTCAATCCTCAGTCCGCAATCCTCAACATTCAATCCTCAATGTTCAATACTCAATCCTCAATCCTCAATCCTCAATCCTCAATCCTCAGTACTCAACCTTCAATCCTCCATACTGAGTCTTCAATCCTCAATCCTCATCATCAATCCTCAATCCTCAATCCTCAGTCATCCATCCTCAATCTTCAATACTCATTCCTCAATCCTCAATCCTCAATCCTCAATCCTCAATCCTCAATCTCAATCCTCAATCCTCGTTCTTCAATCCTCAATCCTCAATCCTCAGACCTCAACATCAATACTCAATCCTCAGTCCTCGTCCTCAATCCACAATACTCAATCCTCAATCCTCAATCTTCAATCATCAATATTCAATCTTCAATCCTCAATCCTCAATCCTCAATCCTCAATTCTCAATCCTCAATCCTCAATGTTCAATCCTCAATACCCAATCCTCAATCTTCAATCCTCAATCCTCAATCCTCAATCCTCAATCCTCAATCCTCAATCCTCTGTCCTCAAACCACAATCCTGTATCCTCAATCCTGAATCCTCAACCTTCAGCACACAGTCCTCAACAATAGGTTGTCGATCCTCAATCCTCAATAGAATATCCTCAGTTCAGAGCTTTCAATACGCAATACTCAATATGCAATCTTCGAATCTCTATCCA